>NW_008580666.1:0-19821 GCF_000691845.1 Merops nubicus | reverse complement strand
CCTGCTGAAGGGAACAGAAGGGCCAATATGCAGGCCGGACCCGGTTCTTAGGGCAGTTCACTGCCTTCCCTCAAAAAACTTTCTAGACTAGTACGGCCCTCAGATTACTCTCCAATATTGATTTTTCAGGTAGGCGGCAATGAAATTGCATCCAGAAATCTGAGGACAATCACAGTAAACTTCAGAGTTTAAAAAAAACCATGAGAAAACAAAACATAAACTCATGGGGGAGGGGAGGAATAAAACAGAAAATCAACTCTTTGAAGTTCAAATCATTTCACATAAAAAATTTCTTCCATGCATTCTTTTTTCCCACCTTCTCAGGTGATATCTTTTTAGTATCTGCTTCAGTAGAATAAGTAGGATCTTCCTTCATCCCACTGATAGAAATCACTGTTTTCTATATATGATAATGGCTATGCATGTAGCAGTGCTGGAAATGAGTGAAGAATATTGTTACCAAAGTATACATTCAGTTTAAATGACAAAATTTTAAAAAAAATATTTAAATGCAATTTTTAGCTGCATGAACACATGCAATCACACTGGCATACCTTGTCATTTAAGAAGAGTACTATAGACAGGAATACAAAATTAAAAGAGTGTGTTCCAGTTAAAATAGGTAAATTTGGAAAATGCAAGTGCATTTAAGCTGATGAGCAGGTGATATACATCAGAAAAAGAAATAAAATATAACAAACAATATTGTGTACATTATATTGGCACCAAAAAGCAAATGACCAGAACATTGAAATCTGCTATGAACATTTTTGATTGTTAGCTGAAAAAAGTTTAGGAGAAAAAAATACCTAACATTTCATATGCATTCAGAAAAACAAACTAGACAAAAATAATGTGATGAATATTGAATAGAATTAATTGCTTTTCCTTCCTGGTAACAGCATCAGAGTGCAATCCTCTGTGTAAATTGTTGTTTATGGGTAGTTCAAAATTTTGTTATACTTACTGCACACAGAATTCCTGGCCTTAAATATGCTGACAGAAAATAATCTTGGAATAAAGAAGTAGGTATAGGGGTATCTTGCAAAATTTATATTTGTGAAAACCTTGACAGCTTATAAATCTATGTTTTTGAATTCTCCCCTGTCTGCAGTTATGGTGCAGCTTAGTTAAGGGGAAAGGCAGAAATGAAAATGAAAAACAAACAAAATGCATAAGAGATATTTGCTGTCTTTCCTTACTTGTACCACCACTGGAATAAAAATGAGAAATCATGATTGTTTGTGTTGAGCAAACTGCCTTTCTGCTTGCCTTTTATTAGTCTGGATCTGTAGATACCATTCATTAAATCCAGTGTGCAATTAAGATGATGAAAAGGATTCAGTGATGAAATATTAATTTGTTTTTACTGAAAGACTGAGTAGTGTTGTTAGGGAGCCATTCTCAACAATACGGTTAGAAAAGGATATTTCAATTCCTTTCCTTCAGCTTTCACACCAGGAATGTGCAAAAGTAATCTTTCATACCAGTTTTGTTCTCTTTCTTCTGATGTGATCCTGTTAATCCTCAGTGAACTCCCAAATTAGTAAGGTCGAGCAATAAGTTTGAAGAAAAAATGTTGAATTTTCAGGTACTTAAAAATAAATATTTTATATTTTTGTGAACTCTGAAGACTGAATTATATGTCAGCACAAGCTATTAACTAGGAAGATAAACGCTTATTAAGTGACACAAGATCTAGGAACACTCAAGCAAGATGCAATGTCCAACCTTCTACTCAAAACAGGGTCAACAAGAAATGCAGCAAAGGTTGCTCAAAGCTTTGTCCATCTGAGTCTAGAAAATATCTGAGGATAGAGACCTCACAAACTGGTTTTTGCAGGCTGTTTCAATGGTTAATAGAACTCACAATGAACATTCCCACACCAGACCCCTCTTACAAGCAGTTGGAACACTGATTTATTGTCTCTCATTCTTCCACCAGGCACCATTGGTCTTACATGCATCTCCTGGATGACATTTTGTAGGCAATAGGGGATGACTGTTAGGTCATGCTTGTCTCTTATCCAGCCCAGCTCCCCTAACTTTTCTTGAAGGTTCTCCATTTCCGACCACCTTGGGGACCTTTGACTCAGATGAGATTATTCTTTTGGTGGGATGCAACCCAATAGATCCCATGGACTTGTAAGAATCAAAATTTCTCAGGATAAACCTTAATCAATCTTCTACTACTATCTGAAAGTTCAAAAGTTGTTCTGCTTTTTGAACCCTATCTCGAGGCAGAAAGACATGGAATACCTTTCTGAAAAAAGCTTAGGCAAAGAAGGTGACAAGCACCTCAGCCTTATCTGCATCCATTGTCACAAGGTCATCTACCCCTCCTTTTCATGAAAACTCTGTATATGGCCCAGAGCACATATCCTGCCATGTGGGTGGCATCACCTGCCTTCTCAAGCACAGTGTGAGTCAAGGTCTCTTCTGTGCATGGGACCTTCTGCAGCAGCCTGGATGGGAGTTTCTGAGCTTCTTCACAGCCACCACTAGCTGCCAGATCTTGTTTTAGACTCATTCTTGCTCACCAGTGAAATAGGCGTTACCCCTAGAAGTGGGCAAGAGCCCACCAAGATACACCCTGTATAGCAGTCAGCTATAACGTATGGGTACTCACCTTTTTCAGCCAAGTTTCAGAAAAACTGTGGGCTGCACAAGCCCTGAAGAGCTTCCAGAGGTAACTACAAGCAGAAATCATGATTTAGGTGGAAAAAAAGGAAAGGAATAAAATGAGTAAGTAAGTAAGCAAGCAAACAAACAAATCCCAGAAATAGTGGGGAGGGGGAGTGAAAAAAAAAAACAAAAACAAAAAACAAAAACAAACAAACAATCCCATCACTCAAATCCACTACCCCTTGCTTAAATAAAAATCTGAAAACAAAATAAGTCAGGCATAAACACCACACAAATTGCTATGTGGAAAAAAAGTGTCAAGTCACTGGAAAATCAAACACAAGAATGCTGTATTTGGTTTGTATGTCAAGGTTTTGGTAGCAGGGAGTGTTACAGGGCTGGCTTTTGTGAGAAGCTACTAGAAGCTTCCCCTGTACCCATAGCCTCTCTAACGAAATTTCTAAAGAAACCCCGTATAAAAAATGAAATATATAGATAAATAATAACTCCCCACATGTAACTGCAAGATGGAAGTAAAAAACACACCCACCAACCTTCAGTAACAACCTCCCCTTATTTAAGGAAAGAAATCATTAAAAAGAAAGAAAAAAAAAAAAACAAACAAAGAACAACAACAAAACAAAACAAAACAACAAAACAAACAAAAAAACCCACACAAACCACACAAAACACTAAATCCGATGCATAATTGCTGTGGAAGGAAAGAAAAGCTTCTGAAAAATAAACTTAAAATCCACCCACAAAGTCACATCTATATGAAATGTTGAATAAATAAATAAATAGATCCTCATTCAAACTCACTAAAAAAGTGCTAAAAATTGAAATATCACCACTCCTCAAAAAAAGCCAACCCAAAACAAACCAAATCCCTACACCCCACAGAAAAAGAGGATAATAAAAACTCCAGGAAATTTAGAAAAAGAAAAAAAAAAAAGCAACTCAAAAACATTCAGCCATGCATACTTCCTGAAAACAAAGAAAGAAAGACAAGAAGCTACCAAAAAAAAGTTTCCCTTCACAATTCAGAAAAATAAAAATGGTAAGAACCAGCTGTCAAAAATACCTGTATGTCTCAAAAATATCTATTACCTGCCCACTTCCTGCATTATGCACAGCAGGAAGCTGACTGAAGGCGCTGGCAGAAAATGGAATACCAGTACTGAATCATGTTTCTTATGTAAGTGTCCTTACAAGTTTCTTATAACCTGAAAAGGATTCATAAGAAAGGAGATCATAAATTTCTTCAAAATGTCTTCCATTGCTCCACAGTAAGGGAATAAAATCTGATGGAATGCTTTTAACATGTGACTGTTATCCTTCCATAGTAATTCCAACACCATCAAAACCTTCTCATTTAAATATGTCCTGCCAGGGATTTATCTCACCTAATTTCATGGGGATAATTCCCTTGACTAAATTTTTGCTTCCGGTGGCATTTTAGGCACTGTACTGTCTGGCTAGCTTGTAGGCGTTCCTCAACAAGAAAATAGGTTTCTCCTAAGTTCTGTGTAATATCTGTCCATTCAAAACACAGAAATCTCAGGGCAAGGAATAGAGTTTGAGGTTAGCTGGAGGCACCATGGGATAAATTAGTTTTACAAAAAATAGCTTAGATTCTTGCATTTTGTTAACTGAATCATGCCCAGAAGTCTGTAGTGAGCCTACGTCTACCTCTGAGAAAGTTAGCTTAGTATTTCATCAGAGGGAATGGAGAAACCTGGACATTTTAGGAGATTACTCATTTGATCTGTTTTGGACATCTGCGTTATGAAAGTCCACAGAGGTGGCTATTTCTCCACTGACTGTGAAGCAGTAACAAACTAAGATGTAGAAATCAGCTGCAGGCATCTGAAGTTAGGTAAGATTACTTTTTCAATGGAACTTCATGATCTCCACCTGGCAGTACATACATGTATTCTGTACCATATTTGTTACACCTAAACCAGCCCAGATAAGCCCCACTTCAGTAAGTATAAGGGCAACTCCTGCATGGAAACTCTGTAGGTTGTATTCATGACAAATGTTTTTTCCAGCAGATGAGGACTGAGAGAGAAATAATAAAATTTCCTGATACAGTTTCTACTGTCTTTTCTGGAGAGTTCTGAAAATTATAGAAGTCTCTGTGACTTTTGTGCTATTTTGACAGTGTACCACTTTGAGTAGCTCTTCAAATTGGAGGTTTTGTCACAGGGTACAGGGGCTATGATGAACTCATAATCAAACTAACACATCATTCTCAAACTAAAAAGCATACAAAGCAGCTTTTGAAGTGAACAGGCAGGCTGCAACACTCTGATCTGTCTGTATTTTATCAGAGAAAAATAATAATGTCAAAACCTGTGGTGAATCTTCTTTTAAAAATATCATTTATTCCCAGGTCACACAGACAGCCACCAATTTTTAATGTATCTGTGAATAAAAAAAAGACTCTGTAAGCAATACATCAGGATTTGTTGTAGACTTGGAAGACGCAATGAAGAGCCTGCCCCAGATTCATTCCCTGTTTATTTGAAATCCACAGTTTAAAGCAACTGAAAACTACAGGAACAGAGAACAGAGCCAACATTCTTCTTTCCTCACTCATACCTGCAAAGTTGCTGACATTTATGCTGGATGGCTACTCAAGTTTTAATCATCAGTGGATTTAAAAAGACCACAGACACATCTATTTCAGAAATCTTCAATAACTTTCTGATAGTTTTTTCCACTGGTATAAGTGTGTGCAAAGCATTAGGCTCCTAAAAAATCATCAGGATATTTCTGGCAGAGCAACAAAGCAATATTTCTTCAAAACAGCAGGCTTCAGCACGTAAATTTACAGTATGTCCTACATATTTCAATTACTGTATTGCTATTTGTGTTTGAGCAACACTGGGAGCTTATTCTTTCCTACATAAAATGTGAAAATGTAGGGGATATAATTTCTGGCCAAAATTTTGACCTCTTCCTCATACATTTCTAGATTTTTTTTTTTTTTTCCTGATAGCAGAGTCTATTTTAGAAAGACTTGTAATGAATACACAAAACAAAACCCACAAAAAAAAAAAAAAAAAATCCCAACAAATTAAAAAACTTAAGTTTGGTGGTGTGTTTTTGGTTGGTTGGTTGTTTTTTTAAACTACTTTTCTTAAGGGATTGTATTTTGCCTGTCTTTCAAGTGTTCTTTAAAATTTATTTCGAAAGGAAAATTTGCCAACTGTCTATCACCTTTTTGGGACAAATATCAACTGCATCCCCAACTCCATCCATTCCTCCCCCCTTGTTATATATGGCTTCTCTTTAGAGGACAGAAACCTAAAGTATTATCTTCACTGACTCATAATACACGTCAACATAACACAACTCCCTCTCTAGTCTTAAGAAAGAGAAGCACATGAATAATGATCAGCTACTGATCTAATTCTGTCTCTTCCAAATGAAATACCATAGTGAAAGGGGAGTTGAAGTTGTCCCGGAGAGAACAAGGGGAGAGGTGTTAGGGGATAAAGTTACACTCATGTCAAAAAGCAAGTTTAATTGTTCTAGGACAATTTAGTATTTTTCATAAACCAGCAATAGTTATTTGTAATATAAAGAAAATATTATTTACAGTGTTAAACAATCCCCATCAATCAAAAAATACTAGAAGTAAAAGACAAAGCTACTGGCTAAAAGGCATGTATACAAAAAGAGAGACCTAAAGAAAGACTTGCTGTCTTTAGAGCCATAAGCCTCAAAAATCTTTCCTAGCTGTCACATAAAAACCTCCATAGTTTTAAAGAAAAAATTTAAGTAACATCTGAGTGCTAACATTCAGCTTGTTTTCCTTGGCAAAGTTGATCTAGCTGGTTTCAACCAAACTAACAACTGAATTTCTAACAAAAGCCAATGGCAGCTGTGAGTACTGCTACACTCATTTAATACTGTAGCCTCTTTACCGAGGTCTCAGCTCAGTTTTCTTCTCTGAATGAAGACTATTAAATTCACACTTCTTATCCCAGGTGAATGACATTCACCTGGGGGAGGAAAAAAGGGCGGCAGAGTCATGCTAAGTTATAAACCAACAGAGGCTGAAAGAGAACATATGTTACTCTACAGGAGGACCCATGCCTGAATATATTAAGCCCATTCTGTAACTCAGTATCAGATACCTGCCGAATTGAACCCTCCTAAGTTTCTGATACAGGCACAAGCAATCACTCAGCATGTGTATTTTAAAAGTAAGGTTAGTACAACATGCCCAAACTGAAATGCAGCTGGCACATTTGTGAGCGTACAAAACACCCTGACCTTCTAACAACATAAAAGGAAGCATTCACAGCTTCCTCCCAGGGCTATTTGACTTTACACCATGTCATAAACCAGCAAGCAGTTCTCTGTGATACATGCAGGGAGCACCAATTAAAGGTTGAAAAAATCTCAACTTCAATTACTTCTTGTCCAGAGATGTTTCTTTTAGTGCTTTGTAGTTTGGATTATATTATAATCAAGAATGTTTTCTGTGAAGAAATCATCCCACAAACAGGAATGGGAATCCTAGTTTTCTTCATAGATAAGTGCTTTAATCAAAACGATGGAGTGCCACATTCACACAAGCCACACAACCCTTTAGTAGCAGAGTGGAAAGCATCTTGTTCCACAAGAGATGGTAGCATACATAGAGTTGCTTTTGTCCAGTGATTTAGCAACCTCTAGTTACTCACAAAATAATTCCAAGGTATTTAGGAAAGGTGATTAAGAAAATTGAATTCAAATATGTAGTACATGATTGTGCGTGCACAATTTGTATTGGGAGCTTATAAATCAGTAAAGGCTGTGAACCAAGAATATGTTATCTGAGGAGAAGAAAGGTGCCTTGAAGTGAAACTTGACCTTCTGACCTCCCCAGGTCTGGGAAGAGGAAAATATATTATACGGAATTCTAACATTTTTAAAAGATTGGTATAAATACCATGTAGGAGTAAGCAGGAAGCAAGCTAACATCCTACAGTGTATCCTGACAGGAAGGAGACATTCCTTATTGGTAACAAAGCTCAAAAGACACAACAAGGCTCCCTGAGAGCCAGCAGGGTACTTTCTATTGGTGAACTCATAGGTTCAGCTGGTACATTGACTGTGATATATTAGACAGTGTCTGCTCTTAGGCAGTTAATTCTGCCTGAGCACTGTGTTCAGGAGTGTATGTAGGACAGATACCTAAAAATATGAGGATCAGAATCAGGATGAAAATGGTCAAGGCATAAATCTATTGCTATCTTTTATATATGTTTCCTTCTTTTAAAGAAAAACAAAACAGGAATGCTGCTGTGCTGGGCTCTGACAGCTGTTCACTGATTCAAAAAGTTCATAAGGTAAGTTAAAAGAAGAGATAGCTACCAGTATAAATACATAATGAATTCAATTTCTGTGCTTAGTTTAATGAAACAATAAACAGATCTGATATAATCAGAGTGATAATTTTGTATAACAATCTATCTAAAAAAACCCCAAACTATTTCTAAATGCATAACAACTTTTTCCTGCATTTAAATAAAAATTTAAAAGAAAAACATTATTTTTTTTTAAGCACAGGGTCTCTATTAAGCTGACCACTGTAACATTTTAACCAGTTTAACAATAAATATGCGTTTAATATATCCATAGATATAATGTATTAAATGAAGTCGGATGACTACAATAAATCATAACTTCACTATTTCTAAGTGGATTTTTACATATGTAAGTCTTGGGTGAGGATACAGAATTGAACCAGTACATAAACTTTACATGAATAAAAATTAATGAAAATTCTGGTGCTATGGAATTAGTCACTAGAATAAATTCACATACAAAAATTGAAATAAAAGACCAGCTTCTTTCATTCCCTGTCACAGGAGAATTTAAGGATGAGGTAGCCACTGGGACAGAACCATGATAATCAATGACATAAAATCTAAGGTTTGTTTGCTGCGCAGGTTGGATATAAACACACACACAGACACACACATAGACATGTCCAGTCGAAAACATACTGGCACTAGTCACAGCCTTCACGTGAGCTGTGATCAGCTATAGGAACACTGTTTGGGCAGAGGACTTCAGCAGGTCCAAGTGTCTATATCCTATCTGCCTGCCTGAACTTTACACAGAGCAAGGGCAAATGTTTGTGGATATGTTTCCCTGAGGGACTGTTGATCTTTCTTTTTATTGCTTCCTAAGTGATATTATTGGCAGAAACCACCAATGGGCTCTTTTTCCTTGCCACTCCAGGCTACCTTCTATGGATTTTTTTTTTTTTTTTTTTTTTTTTTTTTGGTGTTAGCTGTTGTTACATAGGTTACTATCATCTTTTGTCTCCCACACACAATGTTTTATAAGGAATGAAGTTAAGAGTTCATTTGTGCTTCTTTGTTTGTTCCCTGTGAATGCCTATAAAATGTAGTTTAATGCCTTTGGTAAGCCTTGCTGTCCTGGCTTCACTGAAATAGAATCATAGGCCAGCCATGGTGTGCAGGTTGTTAGCAGTTTCAAGTCAGCCAGGAGCTTAAACTGGGCGGGGCAAAAGTCAGGGCAGCTGACCCGAGCTGGCTCATGGGTGTCTCCCATACTATAAACATCATGCTCATTATAAAAGATGAAGTCTTTTTCTACAAGGAGATTCTGCTCCTCCTCTCTCTTCTCCTCATGTTTCCTTCTGTCCCTGGAGAGGCTTGCTTACCCTTCTACTATTGAGGACTGCTTTCCGTTTTATTGTCCCTGCTGTATCTTCACTAGACTGATTATAACTATGTATATTTCATATTTGCCTTGAATTGGCTATTTCACAAAATCATTTTCACTTCAACGTGCAGGTGTCCTTTCTTCTTCCTTATCCTTCTTCTCTACTGGGGAGGGGTCACGGGGCGGATAGAGAAACTTCTGCAGCTTAGGCCTGGATATAGGCTAAACACTCATCTACAAACATTATCTGTGGGGTTTTCTGTTTTCTCAACATGTATCAGAAGCACCTAGTGGGATAGAGCAGAGCAGATGTAGTCAAGGTCTTGCTTCTCTCAGCAGTGCTTCTGGGTAATCTTCTGTTCATGAACTCTGAGTAAGACAAGTGTAGTACTAAAGTAACCCTGTTATACTGCTTTTGTTGCTGTCTGCTTAGTTCCTGATAAAAAAAGAAACACTCAGAAAACGTGTTTCCAAGTTATATAAAAGCTTAATTCCAGATTTAGCAGTGGTGGTGAAATAATTTTGTGCATTTGCTTTGTTTTCAAGCAAGCCAATTTGTGTTTGATTATAAATAAATAGCTCTTCCAGGGTCACCAAAATTTGTTTTGTTGTGTGTCAGTTCTGAAAAGTGATCTAAAGACCAAAGGAAGTCATATGTAGTTGCCACCAATGAAGACCATTTAGTCTAGCAGAGCCTCAAAGCCCAGGGGGGCTCCTTTGTACATTGAAGTGTCAAAGTTCAGTGACCGCACTGCATCTATCACCTAAAAAGCCATATCCAATTACAGTGTGTGGTTAAGGAATGCAGGCTCAACTGAGCACCCAAATCTCATAAAAAAAGACGTAGAATCCAGGCAGACCAACCAAATGTCACTCGAAGTCCAGCTAAAATAAATCATTGTTTGTGGAGTGTGTTTTTTCTTGAACATCACACTGGGATCAATTTAGTATAACTGCAAAAATTGCGGAAAATAGTTTGAAATATTGTAGAGAAGTAAATTGAAACAACAACAAAAAAATAATATAATTATTACATCAAGGCCAGAAGAAAGCAATTCTAATCTTAGTAAAATGCTCTAAATATTCAAAGCACCGTAAAAATACTAATTCTTCTTCCACAAAATGCTGAATATGTGCATTAAGCTTTAATTTGTTTCCTGTTATAAGCTACAATACTTCTTCTCAAAATCTGGCTTTTTAAGCTTTGAAGAAAGAGCAGAGGATTTGACCTGCTGGGAGAGTGAATTTTCCAGCCAAAATGACACACTGCTTTAATTTGCTAGGGCCTAATTATGATTTGTTATGCACACCATGTAGCTTTCCAACACATGTCAAGGCAGAGCAAAGCTTGTATTTCCTTCACTTCATGTACTGAAAAGCATTCTAGTAGCCTACTTGTAGCCTACAGTAGAATAAGTATATTAAAGATGTTAATCCAGTGCATTGCAAAATCAATCTGGCTTTAAAAAAAAAAGACAAGCAACAGCAGAATTCTGGTAATCCTGTCATTCTTGAATGATAATTTAAATTTATATCCATTATAATAATTTTATATTGGTCAATAACCTAACATTTAATTGTCTATAAACTATTAATTTTTGTTAAGAAGTTATACTTGGCAGAAAGAGTTTTGCAGGATCCAGTGAGTTTTATTTTCAAAAGAGATGCCAAAATTTTTATGGAGAGTAATAAGTATGAAATGTGGTCAATGTATGTTAGAATCTATTCAGTTAATTACGTGTTGTTTACAAAGATGTGTCCTAAAGCATTTTAATGAAGATGTGTCCTAAAGCAACTAACAAATGAAGGATTTCCAGACAAGCATTAGCAAATTTGTTCAAGAAAAGGCTCCAAATCTACCATGTGTTAGAAGGCAGTGCAGGGATAAGTCGTCTGCACTGCGTTCTGGCAGTGGTACAGATGTTCAGCTAAGCTCAATCTTTAAATTCAGATATGTTATTATTGTTGTTATAATATAGCCTGTATCTCAGAGTTTTATAAACAGTTCATATTAAGAAAATCAATGCTATCTATGAACACACATTTTTCCTATAAAACCACTGAGCAATCTCTTAAGCCTCCTCTTGACAGTCATTCTCTATCTGAAATTTACTACTAGAAAAGATTTAATTGCCAACAAGTTTTAAATCACTTGTAGCACCTAATATGGGTGCAATTCATACATATGTTGAGATATCTTTCTTTTGTTGCTTAAGGTAACATAATCTAATTACTGTCAACACAAAGCCGGTGAGATTTAAATCATTCTCCTTAACCTCTCATCTTCTCTGAAATGGTGATCTTTACTCAATATTTTAGGATTTTGACAGCAGTTGGTAATTTATTTTACTTTGCATTGAGGTAATGCTGTCTTTTTTTTCCTGTCCCCCTCATTTTTGTTCTCTCCCTCTTCCTCTTTTTTTTTTTTTTTTTTTTTTTTTTTTTATGTCTTTTTATGTCTTATTAGATTTATGGCATCTTCCATAGGAGAAGAAACATTGAACCCAAATGTATGCCTTCAAAGTTATATAAAATGTGTTTTTACAGAGAGAAGCTGCGAAGACTGTCTTTCTCCCCAGTAGGAAAAGAAAAAAGAATTCTTCAGCCATGCTAGATGTCATTGATAAAAAATTGCGAAAAGAGGAAAGCTATTTGCAGGAAAACTCCTGGCAGGAAGACAAGTCTCCTCTTGTGATTCATATCTGCAAGGAAAGCAAATAAGTCCAGCAATTCACAGGAGACACTAGGATAATAGCAATGCTATAGTCACATGTAGTACAGACAATCTACTAACAATTTATACTCATTAATTGATTTTAAAAATATAGACATTTGGATCTTATAGTAAAGAATATGTTGAAGTTAATTTTACACTTAATGCAAAAGTAAGTATATTTCCTTTTTTGTATGTGTTGAGACTAGATACTTAAGGTAATAATACAGTTCAAATCACATTCAAAGCAATCTCTTTTTCACAGTTGTTGTAAATAGGACAAAATACCACAGGTTAACTCCTCAACTAAATTACCACTTTCCTGCACCAAAAGTGCATGATGTCTTCAGGGATCCTAATACATAATTTTCCCAGATGCCTAAAAATTACTACTAAATATCCTGTTGGCTCCGTTTCTTCCCAATATTTTTCAGCCAGCCTATGGGTTTGGTAAATGGAAGGATACCTGTAAGGAGAGGGGAGGGGAAGGAGGGGGCAGAAATCTGTTTGAATGCACGGTGAAGAGATGGCCTGCAGATTCTTTCAGGGGAATAAGAGGATACCCAACCCCAGGTTCTCTCAGGTGAGAAGTACTTCTCCAGTAAGGAGCAGCAATTTGTTTTTTCATCTGTACACACACTTTGTAGCACCTCTCCAGCTGCTACATTTACTGTCCATCTGTATCTTTTACAGCCAAGAGAAATCCCTTTTGGTTTTTTGTCCAGATGTCAAGATGATGAATTGTCATTCAGCATTCACCTCACACAGCTGGAGACTATTAATCCAGAGCGAAAAAGTTTTACATGTCCTGTACACAATAAGGACTCCAAATTCTGAAAATTGTCTAGGAGAATGAAGGCAATCTCTTGTCAGATTTTTTGTTAATATGTCTTAAATATAGTGTAAATTCTTTACCATGAAGCCAGGCAAAAATAATTAAACATGTTAGAGGAAGTCATAAGTCTTGAAAGCATACGAACTTGGAGAATGCTCAAGACTTTGAGGCCTGGAGTGTTTTGGTTCTCTATTATCTTCACAGTGATATTTTTTTTCTCCTTGTATGCAAGCAAATTATTTCTGTTTTAATGCACTACTTGTCTTTAGTTCTTTCACACCAAATCTCAGTAAAGAGCCAAATCCATCTTAATGACCCCTTTAGAGATGCCGAGGAACTGCTGTTTGGGGGTCCCAAGCCATCTCCTCTCTGGACTGAAAAAGCCCAGCTCCCTCAGCTCCTCCTCATAAGGCATTTGCTGGAGCTGCTCTGTGGTTCACAGCTGAGCTAACTAAAAATTATCAGCGTTCATCTTGCATTGGTGGGCTCAGAACTGTATACTGCATTTCAAATGCAGTCTAATGTGATACATGAAGGGGAATAATCACTTTCATTGTTGTACTGTGTTCCCCTGGATAACACCTAGGATGCTTTTGGCTTTCTTTACTGCCAGGCCATGCTGCTGAAACCTTGACTCAAAGCCCCTTTCAGCAAAACTGTTCCCCATTCAGTCACTCCTCAGCTTATTCCCCTACAAGGAGTTAGTCTACCCCCAGTTCACAACTCCACATATGGACTCATTGAATTTCCTAAGGTTTCTGTTGGCTCATTCTTCTAATTTGCCTGAGTGCCTCTGAAAATCAACCCTGAGCTTTTGTGCATAAGCTGCTTCCTCCAAGTTGGTGTTATCCACAGACTTAATAAGCATGCACTGAATTTCTTACTCCAGATCATTTTTAAAGATAATAGAAGTCACCAGATAGACTTCTGAGGAACTCCACTCATTACTAGAGACTTTCAAGTGTTGTTAAAGTCAAGGTAAGTTACAACCATGACACTCTTTATCCACAGATCCAGTCATTTCATCAGGGAAGGCAGCCAGACTGGTTAGGTGTGATTTAGCCTCGATACATCTATGCTAGCTCTTTCCAGTCACCTTCTCCTTCACATGCTCAGAAATTTACTCCATGAAGATTCTCTCCATAACTTTTTCAGGGACTGAAACGTGGCTGATCAGTCTGTAGTTCCCCAGGCTGACATTCTTGTCCTTTTCTGAAGATGAGTACATTTGTTTACCTGCAGTTGCCAGGAGTTTACCCTGACAGCTGTGACCTTTCAAAGACAGAAAAAAAATAAACCCAAACTTTCAGTGATAGCAGCCAGTTCCTCTGCTCCTTCACGTTCACCTTATTTGTGTATACAAACATGTATACTATTCTCAAGGAAAAACATTGAGCTGCTTATTTGTACTTGTTCACCACTATGCGTTCTCAACATTTCAGTCAAGAACTTAAGATCATCCCACTAGAGATCTTGCTGAACTTTCTGAGAATTACTTTTCATATAATTTTATTTAACTGTGGCCTCCTGAACTACATCTGGGGATCATTTACTGACGAAAATTTAGGACACGCTGAAGGTATTGGATGACATGAAACAACAATCATTAAAATTGTTTATCTTCTTTGATGTCCTAAATTAACAGTAAAAAGCACACTTTCACAGCACTGAAGTCAGTGATGTTCTCTGAATCTTACATAGCCAAACACATCTGTATTTTTAGACAGCTTTACGAATTCATCTTAATTAGTTTTATTTTCTGCTTTAACAGAATGGTATTTACTTCCTATTTTATTCAGGACTATAGCCTGAATTATTTTTTTAACCAAAAATAGTTTTAAAAATATCACAGGTCCTCTACTCCCATACATTTCTCATTGATGTATAGTGGTGGCCATAGCTTGAACAGTGAGGGAGAGTAGTTAACAATATCATATTAAAATATCACAGCTATTCTGTATAAGTATTCTAAATTATAGTTATATAAATATAAGCTCTGACAGTGCTGAAAATACATGAAACTTAGTCTTTCTAATTACCAAGAATATTACTCCGTTTTTCTCAAACCACAAAAAAATATTCATGTTAAAAAAAAACCAACAAACCCAGGTATTTTTTATTTCTGTTGGAAACCATAAGCTTCCCCTCCTTCATGAAGAAATGTATCAGTCTCTTATAAAACTTAACTATCCTAATAGCTGTATGCATACATATATCAGTCTAAATTTTGTCTGAATCTGACAGTGGGTGACATTTCCCTTGAATATAGGGGACTTGATGAGAAGGGACATGACCTAGTATCTGCTGGAGTTTGGTTTTCTTTTCCCAGGGGCTCCATTCTTTTGATCTATTCCAGACCACACTTTAGGAAGCCAACAGTTCCTAAGAGCTCAAGTGAACAAAAAGGTTTAATGAGATTAATGAGAAAACTGTAAGACTCAGCCACAATTTTCTCCCACCTTTCTATTTTTCCAGTGGGAGTTTATCACCTACTCTGAAGGAACTAAATAAAGAAGAATATCTCAGTCTGCAGTTCCATGAATACATGAATACATGAATTTTTGCATACATAAGCTAAGTAAAACTGGTGTAAAAGGAAAACTATGGCATTTCACAATAGTTGTATTCATCACATTACAGATCAAGCAAAAGTTTTATTTTTCCATACATTTTAAAATAGAGACACAGTTCTGCCTGAGGAGGAAAAAACTATTTAACAAGACAGTTGTCTACATGACATGAGAAAAGAGTAAATCTGTCTTAGATGTCTTAGACATCTATGATGAAGGATAAGAATGTAAAGAAAATCATGCTTTCCTGTTCTCAGTGGCTCAGTATAAAGGGGTGTGTACCAATATGTATCAAAGATCTGATACAGATACAGAGGTGCTGGGCCCATTTACTTGAAGCCTTAAGTAAGAAATGTTATAATGACAAAAGAGCTGGTGACATACAAGTCATCTTAGATTAGGAAAAAAAAAAAAATAGGTTTTTTTTTTCCCCAAGTGTTTTCAGGTTCAGTGGTCCACAGACACAACTATTCCAAACACACTTGCAAACCTGTCTGTGTGGACAGCTCATATCTCTTCTGTCTGTGGTGCTTCTTTTGCTCTGTATAAAAATGCCTTGTACTCTTAAGGTTGGAACAAGTCCCTTATTGTTGAAAATTCCCTAAAATCAATGTTATGGTATGTTTTTGAGTTTCTTTATGGAAGATAACACTCCACTGTGGCTAAAATGCCTATGCGTATACAAAAAAAAAAAAAAAAATAAAAAAAAAAAAAAAAAAAAAATTCTCTTACTGTATTTTTTAAAGAGGAATAGAAAAAATTGGTGAGGAATTCCATACCATATATTGCTAACTTCAGGTATAAATTTACACTGAAATAATTCTACAGCTTATAAATACCTGAGATATACAATATATTACACTGACACATTTATACAACCACATATGTGTGTGTGAGTATATAACTCATATCTTATGTGTATAATGTATATATATTTCCATACATACACATATATATACATTTTGTCTTTTTCTCACATTCTCTCTTTTTTAACTCTCTAGGTAGATGAAGAAACCTACATATATAATTGAACATTTTGGATTACTATTTATTTACTCTTGGTCTTTGAGGATATATTCTGATTTCACAACTAACCAAGGGGTCTGACTCCAAGTAAGCTCTCTGCAGGCTGTGATGAGCAAAAGCCAAATTCAGCTTTAGTTTCCCTATGGAGATGAAGCAAATAAAGAAAGAAGCTTCTAAATTGTTTCTGCCTAATTTGGCTAATGTCTTCCTTGTGGTATATATCAGATCTGTTTGGAGAGAGCAAAATAAAATCATTCCTCAGGCAAGAGGGATGATTTGTTTTTACTCTGACTGATCAATCCATATTGCTGAAAGGAGCAGGGAAAATGGGATTATAATAAAATAAACTTGTTCCTTATAAATAAAAGTATTAATTAACATTTTAATTGCAGGACTTGTGGAAGTGTGAGTGGTATGTTATACTGTTCTCAGCAGCACAGCATCGTTTTATTTTGAAGTGTCCAATAAGTTAACATTAAATTACTTACTCTTCTCATTATGCTCATTAGTATATGAAAAAAATGAGCAAAAGATATGGATAGCTCAGGGCAAAACGCATTCTCCCCTTTTGTGGAACAGCAAGCTTCTCATAGATTCCACACACATACTGTGAGAACCAAGCAACTATTCCAGCCTTTAGGTGAAACTCAGCGTTTTCCTTCTTTACCTGACAGTCCTATATTTTTTTCTGTATTTTTCTAACTCATCTCTTAAAGACCTCCTCTCAGAAGTCTGACTCCCATCAATGATAGTCAAAAGAGATTCAGTTCAATATACCTACCCTCTAAGTCATACATAAACACATAGCCTTCCAGGTGAAGATCTCCACTGAGAAACTATTTCAAACAGGAATCCTTAGCACAAATCAACCACAAAGAGTGGTTCTATTTTATATTGGTGGAGGGGCGGTTGTTTTGTTTTGGGTTTTTTGGTGGCTTTGTCTTTTTTCCCCCCAGCTTCTGAGACCTTAGAATAGAAATACAAATAATATTGACAAGAAGGGCAGAATGCTGTCTCAAAACAACCAAGGTCATGCTGCTAGAAGGAGCTTGGGGGCATTTATAGTAAAATATTTAATTATCTGCAAGTTAAAAACTAAAGTTATTTTCAAATAAAACATTTCTAAATCCATTTGTCTTAGTAGGATTTGTTATATAAACAAGACTCCTGTCTCCAGCCATTAAGATTGAGCTCAGTCTTAGCTTGAGAGTAGGCACATATTACAAGTAATGTAGCAGCATTCCCTTCCCACAAACATATTAAATTACAGTCAAATTAATCTATAAAACTCATGAATATGAAGATAAACAAAGGTAAACCATGTCCTACTGTGATTGTAGTGAACTTCGCTATACTGACCCCATAATAATAACTATGGAATAAGTTTGTAAAGGAGAAGTAATTGGAATTCATGGATGCTCTTAGACCATTGAAGGGTTCAGTAACCTTGGCATTAATTTATAAATTGCTTTTGCTTTCAAAATACGATGCACAGAAGAGAGACTATTCAAATAGCTTAGGGAATAAAGCTGCTTTCACCACTACTCTTTATTTAAAAAGATCTGACCTTGCTCTGTTGTGGACCTGCCATTAATGCTAGTAAAGATCTATATGAGAAAGGGCAACAAGGATAAACCCTATTATATAGTTGTAAGCTAACAGATGTGCTAATTTATTTTCTCAGAAAATAAATTTCTATTAGACTGTAGCAACCTTTTTATTCAACTCTTTAGACTGCAACAAGAAATTAATACCTTATTAGACTGTTAAAAGAGAAGATATTTTACAGTTACTTACATGTTACAGACAGGGGAAAAAAAAAGAAAAAAGAAATACTATGGAAAAGTACTGATTCTAACAAAGAAGAGCTTGGAAAAGACATCAAGGAAATAGTCTACCTATGTGAGGTCAACTGCAGATGCAGCATCTCTGGAAATGTAATTTACATAACAAATCTGTCCATTAGTGGAAAAAACACAGAAAAGCATAATTTAGAGAATAAAAGTAGAAGGGAGATATAGGCTGGAGAGAACGTCTGCAGGTCATTTTACCACCCTTGTTTGAAGCACAGTTAAATTCAGTGTTAGATCAAGTTACTCAAGGCCTTGTCCAGTCAGGATTTATACTGCAAGATTTCCATAGGTCCCTTTTAGACTACGACTTTCCTGAACTTTTCTGTGGTTTTATGAAAAAAGTAACTTTCTATATATTTTATCACTGTGTTCCCTATCCTGCTGAGCTTTGGTCTAGTTACTTTAGTCTTCCTTTTCTGCCAATATATTTACAGATGCCCTTCTTGCAGTCTCTCACATTGATGCTAAACTTAACACCATCCCTGCATGCATGAGTAGTGTCTGTGTTCCTTTCAGGTTGTTCCCAGATTCCACATTCTAGCTACTCTTTTTTCACATCTCAGCTCAGGCAGGAATTCTGTGTTTAGTCCACCTTCTGCTACTCCTGCTCAACTCCTGCATATCAGAACAATACTTTTCTATGCTCTGAGAAGGCTATCCAGGAGTATCAGCCAGGCTTTATGAGCCCTTCTGTCCTGCAGGAAGCCTCCAATGGGATTCCAACAAGTGGTTCCCTGAAAAAAAAACAGAATTCAGCTCTCCTGAAGCTGGGGACTGTAATTCTACTTGCTCTCCTCATTTCTCTCACTACCCTAAATTCAACCACCTTGCTGTAGCTGGCATTGCTGCACCTGAGGATGTCAGTGACTGTGCCTAACCAGCAGAATTCTTTTCCTAGTCACCTCCCTGTGTTCCGGTATCATGCAGCACATTCCAGAGACTTACCACCTTGCTTACACTCAAACATTTTTCCCACGTAATAAATGCCAAAGTGGTTAAAGTGTCTCGTGAGTGCAGGGCTTATAATTGTGAGGCTTATACTGGTTGTTCAAAAAAACAATTTCCTTCTCTTTGTTGGTGGGATGTGCTAGTGTTTCACTGATACTGGTCTGTTGTCCAATTTCAATCAATAAACCACTGATCAACTCACATTTACTAGAACTTTCAGATTACTAGAAGAGCTTTCAGATTGCTTTTCTGTGTAAGATATAATATGTGCTTCTCAGTTTTTCTGCCACCTTTATCCCTCCATGGCAGCACTTCAGTTATTTGAACTCTATCATCATGTATCTTTGATCCTAGGAAGATCGTAGGTGCTGTGGGACTGGCTGGAATACAGGGATCAGACTCAGCTGGCCTGTATACCTACCTCAATAGAAACTAACTAAAATGCACATAGACAAATATATGATATGTAATAAAATTTGTGAAATGCTGCATGTAACTTCCTGTAACAGACAAGACTATTTTTTATTTTTTTTGACTTCCGATCCAGCATAA
>NW_008580665.1:42191-46854 GCF_000691845.1 Merops nubicus | reverse complement strand
CTCAGCCTTTCCTCATAAGGGTGATGCGCCACTCCCCTAATCATCTTTGTAGCCCTACGCTGGACTCTCTCCAGCAGCTCCCTGTCCTTCTTGAACTGAGGGGCCCAGAACTGGACACAATATTCCAGATGCGGCCTCACCAATGCAGAATAGAGGGGGAGGAGAACCTCTCTTGACCGACTAACCACACCTTTTCTAATGCACCCCAGGATGCCATTGGCCTTCTTGGCCACCAGGGCACACTGCTGGCTCATGGTCATCCTGTTGTCCACCAGGACCCCCAGGTCCCTTTCCCCTACACTGCTCTCCAGCAGGTCAGCCCCCAGCCTGTACTGGTGCATGCTGTTTCTCTTCCCCAAGTGCAAAACTCGACACTTGCCCTTGTTAAACTTCATCAGGTTTCTCTCTGTCCAGCTCTCCAGCCTGTCCAGGTCTCTCTGAATGGCAGCACAGCCTTCTGGTGTGTCAGCCACTGCTCCCACCTTAGTGTCATCAGCGAACTTGCTGAGGGTACACTCTGTACCCTCATCCAGGTCGTTGATGAAGATATTGAACAACACCGGTCCCAGTGCCGACCCCTGAGGGACTCCACTAGTCACAGATCTCCAACTAGATTCTGTCCCATTGACTACAACTCTCTGACTCCTACCTAATTTTGTTCAGTTTTCCGTCACCTTTACTGAACCTGCCCCTGAACAATAAAAGTGGTTTAAACCACCACAAAAATGTAAGCTAATTTTAGATGTGAATTTAAAAATCCATTTTCTTAGGAACAACACTGCTGTGACTGATCTTGAAATATTTCCCTCTTTATAAACTTAATCTGAGACATCCTGCTACCTTTTTTTTTTTTTTTCCTCCACTTCCTGGAATTGAGATGTATCATTGTTAGTTGTAAGTATTGTTTGTTCTGCAGAATGAACTTACTGTGTAATTACATCTACCAGTACCAGTAGCTATTACCAGAAACAACTAGACAAGACTACAGGGTTAAACAGTCCATTGCAGAAGCTTCCCTCAGTTATTCTTGTGCTAAATTACAGTGTCACTTCCAAAAATATCCCACAACCATTTGTGTGCTGCATCCTAAGGGAAAGTGGACTCAAAATCATGATGGTTTCTAGATAAAACAGAAAAGATGGCACTATCATCTTTCCTTCAGACTCTTTCCAGGCTCCTGTGATCCTTGCAAAGGTGTGACACATCGGTATGGTCTCTAGCAAGTGCTGATAACACCTTGCTTACAATATAAAGATGCCACTGGGAAATCTCAGAGATAAGCAGCAGTTAAACTCAGGCTGCTTTTTTAAGGGTCACATGTGTTAGGTGTATTATCCATTGAGATCTGGGCATAAGCCTCGCCTGTGATTACTGCATGAATCAGTAGTACCTAAAAGGTAGGATTCCCAGGTTTGTCTATATTGCCAACCAGTGCAGTGGGAAAAAAAAAAAAAAAAAGATTCAGGGTTTGATTTGATACAATCCATTACAGCTCTTGAATCGTGTGTGTGCTCATGCAGGTTTGCAGTCCTGGCTGCACACATCCTGTCTCTGCTTGGCAGGTGACAGTGCACTCAACTTACAAAGGAGGGTCTCACACTGGCAACCTTCTGCTGATGGGGAAATTTTTCTGGAGCTTCTTGAATGCTGATAGCACTGGAAGGCTTAGGTCATTTAGCATGTGATTGCCATATAAAGTATTAAAGAAATACTGAGCCAAAACAATTGCTATCCACAGCTACACACCAGCACATGTACTGACAGGATACATTCCCTGTGGCAAGGATCTTGTGCACCTTTAAGTTTTCTATCACACCAGATGCACACATGGTTCTTGATAATGTTTAAATAACAACACAAGCAGTAGTTCTGCTTTGATTTTATATAAGGCATTCTTGTTCCACCAGATATTTTCAGGGATGAGAAATTTATAGGAACACTTGCTGTTCTGTGTGATAGCAGGAGGGTTTTGTTTGATTATGTGTGCATGAATAGCCTGAGGAGTTCACAAATGTGTTTGATTTACATTGAGTGAAGAACCTTAGGAACTGCTGTGATGAGCAATGAGGAGAAGCACAAGTTAATACAGCAAGCAATCAGTTGGTGTGTAGCTCTCTTTCATTAATACAAAGACACTTTGTCTTTGAAAACTGGATGGTTTCATTTAACTCTCATATGATGGCACATCCATGAGCTGAGATCAGAGACAGACTGGAGATCAGAATGTTTTGTTGATTGCAGCCAAGACTTGCCAGCTACACAGAATCCATCACTCATTCCAGGAAGGATTTTATCCATGTTTTTTTTTTTTTTTCAGCCAGGCCCACCTCCTTGTGCTCTGAAGACGTATTCTGCATACAGTCTGCATTGTTTGATTCATATACAAACATTTGGAAAGCCTACAAACTTCACTCTGTCAGTCTAGGATAAGACATGGACAATCACTTCTCGCAATGGGAAATTAAAGATAACTGTAGCCCAGCCTTCACAGTATTCATGACTGTCCTCTTTGGCCTTCCTGATTCTGATGAATGGTTAAATGAGTACCTTTATCACATCCTTGAAAATGCTGATTGAAAATTCAACAATTATATTGAACATGGATATCATGTATCACTGGGATTTAATCTCTTTTGCAGAAAGGAGAGCATATTGATCAGAATCAGAATGCTTAAAGTTAAGTACACCTTAAATGATAGTATTGGCACCTAGGCATGGCTCAGTAAGGCTAGTTTAATGTGTCTTGTATTATTCTGTCCAAATTATTTCATCAGCTTTCTATCATCCTTCTAAAAATGTATAAATCTCTTATTTTCAGTTATTGTTGTTTTACACCAGGATGTTCTTTGTTGGATTTGCAATGATGTTGCCATTTTCTGATGCTGTTGGAATGTCACCAAGATCGTTATTTGTTAAGTTACAATGCCTAGGTGTAAATGTGTAGTGAATTTAATGGACTTCTTGCTTTCAGTCTCTGTCTCTAGGTCTCTGGTGCAGTTATCAAAGTACTCTAATTATTCTTAAATTGCAAAATGCTATTAAAAAAAGTCAACAACACATCTTTCTAGTTTTAGAGCAATGAGAGAGGAAAAAAAAAGTAATTTCATGCTATTTTATACAGTCTTCTTTCTGCTTTTGGTAATTAACTTGGTTTCAAAGGTGAAGTCTTCACATTTTCTTTCTTGTCGCTCTTTCTTATTATTATTATCAAGAAAATGGTGAGAAAATGTTGTTGTGCAAAAGTTTCAAACGGCCTCGAACGTTAACTAAATGTAAATGCAGAGGGGCTATTTCTGTAGCTCAACACCTGCGATAGAAGACAAAGCAAGTATAAGCTATTGAAAAGGATATCACGCAATTTTGTACTGTGCATGTTCCCTTTCTTCAAAGTAAAGGATCATACTAACATCAAAATTTCAGTCTCTGCAAAATGTCTCCGAGGGAGACACAGGACCTGGAAAAGTGTTGAAACTTCTTGGTCTTCCTGTATTAGCAATGTCTTCCTGCCACCAAAGGTCATTCATAATAGAAACAGAGGCTGGTTGAATAGACAGTTTATCTATTTATGGGCATATTTATAGATCTGACATGTTTAATAGATCCAGCTGGCATGGAATTCAGCTTTTGTTACATTCGTTTTGTAACAAAAGCTAACCCATTGAAGTAATAATGTCCAGATCATTAAATGTATCCTGCAAATACCATAGTTAATACAATAACCTGAAAAAAAAAATATATTCTGCACACAGGCTACACTCCTTGTTTTGTTTACACATATCTTAAGTGACTACACATTACTGACATTGCAGAAAAACCTTGAAGAATGACTGCTCTGGATCTGAAGAAATAAAAACCCCTCAGTTTTAGGGATTCCCAGTTTTAGGGTGAAAGAACGAGAACAGTGGCTCACTGTTCACCATTTAGTACTTAGACTAGGATCTTGTAGTTATTCATTTGTCACTGAGAAATTTGCAGCTAGTTATAGCTATAAACTGCTGTTTATTTGGCTGATAGCACAGCTGGCTTGCTAAGTCTGCATCACTTCAGACAGTAATCTGCACTGTGGCAGAATAGCATGGAGCTGATATGACATGTATGATGCTATGTCTTTCAGCAAACTAGAACTCTTTGGATGTGAATTGAGTTCCAGTGTCACAATCTGTTCCAGAGCTTCTTTCTTTGAAGGAAAAAAAAAAAAATAATCACTCTTCTATTGTCTGTGTCACATAGCTGAATTCACATAGAATACTTTAGGTCATCTAAAACAAGCATCGTGGCAAGGAGGAGCATATGCTCCTTTAATAGCCCATCGAAGTCAGAATGCTAATATGTCTTGCTTGCTGTTGCTGTTGTTTTTTCCTGAAAATCACCCTTTCATGCAGATTCTGACAATTCTGATGAAGTCAGAAGAACATACATATGCTACATCAAGTTCCATTTTGAGCAATGTTTCTTTAATCTGTAAAATAAGTCACAACATACTCTGAGGTACTTAAACACTTGCCAAGATGCTATACTAAGGTACTCCATGATGGTAAATGGATTATATTAAATTTGCTGGGATTGCCTTTGTAATAGGTGCTGTGGTTTAGGGTCAGGGCAGCCCCCAGAATTGTAACAGATGCTCTCTATTAACCCACTCCCTCCATCCCTGAAAGGGAAA
>NW_008580665.1:6411-42160 GCF_000691845.1 Merops nubicus | reverse complement strand
GACTTGTTAATTAGAAAACAGCTTTACTACTACCACTAATAGTAATAATGATAATAAAATAGACTATGTACAAATATATACAAAGTTAGTCCCGAACCCAACTGCCCCCAGATGGCAATATGTCACTGCCACCCCCGGGTAGGGAACAGCCCCCGGGGAGAGGGTCCCAGTCTGGACTAGGCCGCAGACCGGGTACAGGATTCTGGAACTCAGTTCAGGAACACAGGGATCAAAGGCAGGATGGATGAAGTCCTCAGATGCCGGCCACTGCAGCAGAAGCAGTCAGTAGCCCAGCAGCAGCAGACAGAAAAGAAGAACGGAAGTGCGACGGAAGGGCTGCCCCTCCTGATCCTCCAGCTTCTACTGGATATGATGGCTGTGGGATGGAATACCCCATTGGTGAATCCTGGGGTCAGTTATTCTGTCTGCTCCTCCCCACAGGTGTGGGGTGCGCTCTGCCCCCCTCCGTGTGGGATCCAAGCTTAGCAGTGGCCTTGGTCTGCACACCAATCCCTGGCAATAACTCTCAACATGAAGTGTTATCACTGCTAAAGCCAGACAGTTTACAAAAACGCTGCTAACTTCAGACAGAGCAGTTAATTAGAAGAGCTTTAGCTACAAAGTAAAATCATTAAGCAGAACCAGCCCTATTTTACCCCAAACCAGGACATTAGGATAAATGACCTTGTATGTCATCACAAAGATCTTAACTTATTCCATTTTATATTGGATTCAGTCATGAATGATCAATTATTTGCACTGTAGGTTACTTTTGTTCTTCTTTGTTATTAATGCCTCAACTCATTGGCCTTTTGTTTACAAACAGAAATCTGTGACACTTGCAAACTTTTGCAAAATTCTTCATTAAATCAGCAGCTTCTGCTATGTGCTTTCAGCTTAAATCCTTATCAGCACAGAAATAGTGTCTCATTTTGCCTATTGCACAACCTAAAGACTTCCCCCAATACAGCTGCACTCATTCCCCTAATCCAGCTGTGCTTTCAGGTATGCTTACCTTTTTGGATTTCTTTTGTAAAGGAAGGGATTTTCTGTAGTCACCAGTGACTTCAAAGCGTCTGACCAAGAGAAATATTTATCATCTCATTGCTTGTCTCCTAGTAGTTTGCACAGCAAGTTGTACTTTGCCATTTATAATATCCAGAAAGCGGTTACCTTTTCCTTATCACTGTCATCATTATCTGTTGTCTACTAATTATAATCCCTTGCCTTTTGTAATGGTTCCCAAGCAAACAAGGTCATAAGCTAATAAGGGGCATACATTTTGCACACATTATTATTCATCTACACAGATTGTTGCAGGCTGTATGGTAGGACCTAACTCCACAGTCAGATCTAGTCTCAGTCTGTCCTCACTGTGTGCTTCCCCTGGATGTGTTGGCAGTGGTGTGCCTGAACTGTATGGCTGCAGTTAATGCACTTGTTAATGCACCCCCAAGCTGACATAGCCCTACGACTGCCAGTCTGATGGCACAAATGCCTGGGGGAGCAAACAGAGAAGGACCATTGTATTCAGCACTTTAATCTCTTTTGACCAGGCTTTTGTGGCGAATACTCTGTACTCCTCAGCTGCAGTCTGACTTGTGTGACCAAGCAGGGACATCTCCAGCTAGATAAAGCTACTCAGACCTTCATCTAGCCTGGTCTTGAATTGTTCCAGGGGATGGGGCCTTCACCACCTGTCTGGGCAACCTATTCCAGGGATATGTCACCCTCATACTGAAGAATTTTTTCCTAACATCTAACCTGAATCTACCCTTTTCTAGCTTAAAGCCATTACCCCTCATCCTGTCACTACAAACCATTGTGAAAAGTCCCTCCCCTGCTTTCTTGTAGGCCCCTCTCAGGTACTGGAAAGTTGCTGTAAGGTCCCCCTGGAGCCTCCTCTTCTCTAGGCTGAACAACCCTAACTCCCTCAATAAGAGTCCTGTTAGGACTCTCCTGAATTACTTTCCTTTCCTGTGCATGTGCCTTAGCATTTCTTCTAAGAGGATCTGTTCCATGATCTTCCCAGGCACAGAGGTGAGGCTGACAGGGCGGTAGTTCCCAGGGTCTTCCTTTTACCCTTTTTAAAAATAGGGGTGATGTTTCCTTTCTTACAGTCACTAGAAACTTCGCCTGACTGCCAGGACTTTTCAAATATTATGGACAGTGGCTTGGCAACTGCATCGGCCAATTCCTTCAGTACTCTGGGGTGCATTTTATTGGGCCCCATGGACTTGTGAATGTTGTGAATGTTAGGGTTCCTCAGACATTCAAGAACCTTGTCCTTGTTGACTGTGGGAGGGGCTTTGTCTGGCTGGTCCCTTTCTCGGGGGCCATCCACTTGAGAGCTGTGAGGAGAGAAGTTGCCACTGAAGACCAAGACAAAAAACTTGTTCAGGACCTCAGCTTTCTCCTCATCCATTGTTACTAATTCCCCATTGCTGTTCTTCAGGGAGTATGTCAGGAACCGGTACCAAAGGGTACTGGGTCAGGATATTCGTGACTTTCACCCCACCCAGGTGTAAAAGAAAGTATTAGAACTGAGGCCGAGACGTACAGGCGGCGCTCACCTCCTGAGGGGTAAAACTGAAATCCCTCAACACAGGTTGTGAATAAAGGAGAAACACCCATTTCTCACAGAGGGGATGCCTTCTTTAACCTTCCTTTTCTCGTTAATGTACCTATAGAAGCCCTTCCTATTTTCCTTTGCATCTCTTGCCAAGTTCAGCTCCAGCTGTGCCTTGGCCTTCTTCACCTTATCCCTGCACAACCGTGTGGTGTCCCTGTATTCTCCCCAGGATCCTGTCCCTGCGTCCATGGCATGTGCAGTCTCATCTTGTCCTTTAGTCTGGCCAGCAGATCTCGACTGAGCCATGCTGCTCTCCTTCCTTCCCTACCTGATTTCTTACAGCTGGGAATTATAAGTTCTTGCACTCTATGATAAGTTTCCTTAAAGATTTGCCAGCTCTGCTCCGCTCCCTTGTCCCTAAGGACTATTTCCCAGGGAGTCTTACTGACTAACTCCTTCAAAAGCTGGAAGGTTTTTTTTTCTTAAAATGTAGGGGTTTGACTTTGCTTTTTGTCTCCCTCATACCCCATAGGACCGTGAACTGCACTAATGCATGGTCACTGCAGCCCAGGCTGCCTCCTGTCTTGATACCCGTAATGAGCTCACTAGCGTTTGTGACCATCAGGTCTAGTGTTGCACCCCTGGAGTAGGAGTGTCCATTTCCTGCCTCAGGAAGTTGCCGTGAAGGTACTCCAAGAATCTCCTGGATTGCCTACAGCTCACTGTACAACTTTTCCAGCACATGTCAGGGTAGTTGAAATCCCCCAGCAGGACAAGAGCCTTTGAGTGTGATGTCTCTTGTAGCTTGAGTAAGAAGGCCTCATCAATAAAGAATGGAAAGCCACATGGTCTGGTTAGTTGAGAGTGTGTGATAGTCGCTATCGCATTAAGATGTCAAATAAGTAGTACAGATTTTGAGGCTCAGAGAACTTGTTGTGATCCCACTATCCAGCCCTTCTTAAAATACAGGTGATAGTCATCCATGTGTTTATCATGACAATTACTTCTTAAGTTGACAGATCTGGATTTGGGATAAGAGGAGTATAACTCATTCTCACCTCCAAAACCATATGTGGGAGTCTTCGGCTGTCATATGAAGACTTCACTTACTAATGAAGTTTTTTTCTGCCTGTGGCTACCCAGTCTTCTGTGTTTCTCTTTATGTTCTTGTATATCTTTTCCGTTTCTACAAATGGGAAGAAATCAAAATGCACAGTGACTGTAAAACATTTGCATACTAGACATACTGTAATTTTTCCAATGGTGATATATTGTCAGCATGTGTAAGTTACCTATTTGCAGAAGGGCAAGATAAGTTCCAGAGGAGTCTGCATTGTTAGCAAATAACTCCCCCTTTGAACACACAACAGCTCCAGGAAGGAATAGAAACATTGCCCTGGTAATTATAGGAGAGCGATAAAACCTGATGTGTGGGTTTTGGGGTTTTTTTTGTTTGGTTGGTTTGGTTTTCGTTTTTGGTTGTTGTGTTGTTTTTTTTTTTTTATTATTATTTATTTTATTTTATTTTTTGGTAAAGGGATTTGTATGTATTATCCTGGATTATGGTAATAATTTTATGATTAATTTTTTGAAATTTAGTTCAGAATTGGTTCCCCTGAGGAACAAGCGCTATAACAAATTACAGTACTTGAGGTTTCTTATTGAAATTAACCCACCTCTGAATGCAGTTAACAAACAGTCATTACATCCTTTAAGGACTCTAACTTATCTTCTGATGGTGACATAGGTAGAATTAGATAGATACATTGTTACTGGATGGAGTCTGTACTGTGATTTTAACCACTGGTTTAGAAAAAACTGCAAATACTTGGAGGTTGCAGCAAGTTATGACAGGAAGGGAACAGTTACGTGGGTCCAAGTCACAGAGGTTCAAGATCTGAACACCTTCATGGACCTTGCCCCATGGTTGTTGCATCAACACATATGAAATAGACTTTGGAATAACTGGCTGTTGGCAGAACTCATGGAATATGTTGTTATGTTGTTGTAACTAAAAAGGCTCTTCACACTCGAATGGGGTCTGGATAAGGCTGAGTGTAGGAATGCCCCATGGCAATTAAATTAATACATCTCTCCTTTTAGGACAGAGCTAAACATGGACCCATGAGGCCTAGAAAGCCAAGGAGTCGGGCAGAGAAGAACAGTTGTGTTTTCTTTGATCTCAGCTTGTCATAGTCCAAGGTGAAGTTTCAGATGAAAGACTCTATTGTCACACATAATGAAACCTTTTTTGAAAATCAAAGTTTTAATTCCTTTCCTGTGATCCAGAAGAATTAAATGGTTAAAGACCAAAAGGCAAAGACCTGACTTTTATAGACATCTTGTGTTAAAGATCAATTTTGTGTGAATAGTTTGCTTGAACCAATCCATGCTTTGGCCTTATTATTCATATTATAATAACCTTCCTCAACCATGCATGTGGTGTCATTTTTTTAGATACTGTGTATAATTTATTAAGAAGAGATAATTTCCACAAGTATTTATAATCTAAAAGAAAGCTTAGGGAGGAAGGGGGGGAGAATAAGAGAAGGAGTATATAGTGCATACTAATTTTATTCACAGATTTAAATCAATCATCATTCAGCAAACTACTTAAGCATTTGTCTCACTGAAATTAGCTCATCATCTATTTGGGGCAAACACAGCATTTTACACTTGGGTCAAGAGTTTACCTCAGTGGGATTCAGTTTCTTGATTGTGGCTACCTAAAGAAATTGCAATATGAATGGCAACAATAATACTAACGAGTCTCATTAATTAGGAACATATACTGCCAAAAGTATCTCTGAAAAACACCTTAAGACAATAAATTTATTGTAGTTTCTACTGAAGAACTTCTGGGTTTACCTTTGAGTTCTTTGCACTGGCTGCGATTTTAATGAGAAGCTGGTTTTATGCAAATAGCATATTATTCACAACTTTTCAGTGTTTCTCTTATGCTGATTACATTAGCAGCTTGCCTTCTATACTTGCAGCCTTGCTGCTAATAATGTTACAGATCATATAATGAAGTTAATAATGAAAGCAACTGTGTCGCTTTCATTGTCTGTACCACCAATGTACACAGATGAATAGAGGCTGCTGTGATAATTTTGGAAAGTCTCAACAACACACCATATGTGGGAGGCTTAACCCACCGGGTATGGGAGCTTTTTGCATCGTCTAGCACTCTTCTCCAAGTCCATTGCTTGCTGAGAAAAAAAGAAGGGTTTTCGTACTTTTTCCTAAAGGTCCATCTTTAGATTCTATTAAACCTATTATTTGAATAGAAGAAAACGCATCAGTCCAAAGAAAATGGTATAAAGACCCAATTTTTTCTCTCTCCAATTGTCACAGATTTTAACGATGTATTCTTGCCAAAAATTTAAATGCATCACTTTGGAAAGCTGTTTATACAGACTGTGAATTATTTGAGATAAATTTCATTATGCTGATTAATATGCAAGACACTGCATCACAATACGAAACCTATCAAGCCTGGAATGTTTATTTTATTGTTGCTGTTCTTTTGATGCTAGGCAATTTAAGAGTAAAACCACCCCCTCTCAATAAGATCTCAGTGTCTTTTCATAGCTTCAGTCTCAGTTCGTATTTCTGAGATTTGATCATGGTTTTGAAATGTTAATTTATATGCATAATACCTTTGCTACATACACTTCATAAAAAGCTATTTGGTTTATAATGTACATGGAAACTAATTTTCTTGTAGTTAGGCTTTTGAGCTTTGTACGAGATAGACACTATGGAGTTTCCTTTAAAGACCTTCGATTAAAACTGGCTCAGGATATGCAGCCACAGGGTTGTGACTTGAGCGTGCATCTGAATAGCCCTTACTCTAAATGAAAGGCTAATTGAATTGAATTCGAGCTGTGAAGACCTTGGCCCTAGTGCATATTTGCACTCTTTTGAGAAACTAGGAATCCAGAGTATGATATATAGCATAAAAGCTAGAGAGTTTCTGCTTGTTCTAGGTTTCATTTTAAAAGTTCCTATGAAGTTTGATGAAAAACATCCTAAAAGCTCTCTACCATGAAAAACTCCCTGTCAGTCTATATTCCAAAGATCTAACCTCGTTAGACTTCTGTGAGCTTGTCATATTTTACTATAAAAGAAATTATTAATTAAGATGAAAAGGAACTGAATTAGCAAGCAGCTTGTAAGATGCATAAGAAACTGAAATACAAAAAGGAAAAGATTAGGCTGAAGGGTGCTTTGTAGCTGATATCCTCAGAACTCCATCTTGTTTAATACTATCATGCTAGTCATTATGATGCTTTTTAAACATGCTAATATTTCAAAGGTAAAAAGTATGCCAGTAAAGAAGAAGGATCCAGGTACTACACAGAATTTACTGTAAGACCTTTAAGTCCTAGAGTAATGGAAATGGAAGGTCATGAACACCAGAACTAACACAAAATACTGGGCACTGTCAATAGTTAACACTAGGAAACCTGGGTGTTTTGGTCAGTCATGGTATGACCTTGTAATACCTATGGAATAAAGCAAATATCGCTCTACCTTGTGTCAGACAAAGTGTTTGCAACAGAAATAGCAAAGCATTAACAACCCTATGTAAAGCCTGTATAGTTCTTATTTTTATTCTCTCCATATTTTTAAGCTCGCCTGTGTTAGAGAATGAATTCAAAATGAAGCAGGTACAGAAAGCAAACAAAGAGCTAGAGACATCATGGAGAAGAATGAAAGATTTTTTCTTTTTTACCCTAGTAAACTCAAGGCCACCATTGCCCTCTCTGAATTCCTCAGGAAAGAGAATCTGTAGGATGGGTATGAGATAAAGGGCAAAGTGGATAAAGAATAAAGTATATATGAATGAATTTAGGTTAGAAATCAGAAAAAGAAACACCTTATTTTCAGAGCTAGGTTAGGATAACCTAAACTGATGAGAAACCTGCCTATGTAAGCACAGAGAAGCACACAGCTACATTAATTGCAGGAAATATATGAGGCAGCAACTGTTGACAGAATTTTGGTAGTCTGTGATGGACATGATGACTCAGCTGAATCCTGTCAAACCTCACAGATGCCTATCTCCCTAGCTGAGTGTCATGCTGTGAATATGACTTGCACTTATGAACTTCCACGTTAGCAATCTATCCTATTATCAAAATGAGATGAGAAAAGGGATATTTCTACTACAGACTGGTGCCTTGTAAAATTTTGTGCTTTGGAGGTAAACAGAAGAGGTTGCTCTTGATGGAAAAACTGTAAGTTCCAGAGGAATCATAAGCAGTTTTTTTTGCTTATTTTGGGTTTGATTTTGCCTTAGAAAAAATAGTCAAGTGAGTAGAGTTTCCCTAAGAGAGGATAAACACCTAATTCTTATTTAGGCCAAAAGAAATTGTGATTGCTTAATACATATATAGAAAAGAAATAGCTGACACTACTTTGCCTATAAATGATGGCCCAGTTTTCAGAACAGCTCCAGATCACACTGCATGACAGCAGGTGTAAGAAGGGGTGATTTGTATTTCTTTTCCTCAATAGCATAGTTAAGCTCTGGCACACGTCCACTGATGCACAAGAAAGGTGAACTGACAGGATGCTGTGACTCAGTAGAAATATCTAGTGTCAAATCTTGTAAGACTAAATAACACAGAATGTATTAGGGGCTAATAAACAGCCATTAACCACCCAGCATTCAGATTTACCAATTACCACACTGTTCTAGACCATGGACCTGCTTGCTGTGGCTGACAACATCACATTAATGAATCTCAAGTCTTAACCTCCTTGAATTCATGAATAACAATTTGACTCCATGTAACTTGATTACTATGATATGGAAACCTTACTTGAGTCTAAGCATTGGTTATGAGGTTGAGATGAGAGAAAGACAACCCTGCTCCATCACTGGTAATTTAAACTCATATAAAACCGAGCACCTGTCACAGTGATAAATGGGTTTTCTTGTTATCTTGCTGTCGGTATCATTTCCCAGTCAGATTCCTATCAAACGCCCAGACAGCACTGTGGAAACGAAGGTACGATTGTCTTCATTTTATTTCTCTTCCAGAGAAATGTATAAAGGTCACAAGACACTTATAGATGTGATTTATTTCATTTTATTTGAGTCATTCCCACAACGCAGATTAATTTACTTGTATATGTAAATGTAGGGTTTTTATAGTCATCACAGAAGAGGGAGCTGCTCATTGTTTACTGACTGCAAGCTTAAGCCACAATCACCTTGAATCAGGAGATGTCCCAGTAGGTTACATCTTTCAAGGTCCATTTAACTGTGTATGGTTAAGAGAAATCAATTTTTTAATCTAGTTTACTTTAGATCAGTGCCTCAAAATTTTGAGGATGTCCTCAGCCTGACAAATGAGGCTGAAAGTGTAATGTGAACAGGCTTCTTCCTTACAGCTCCAGTGTGTCTTGATTCCAGTTGTGTCATATTTTTTTTCTACACTTGAATATTTTTTTAGTTCTTTTATAGTTTAAATGTTTTGATTTCAGGCCCTGCTTTGTAACAGAAGCATAAGAGATGTAGGAAGATCAAGAAAGGAGGAAGGAAAAAAAACCTCAATATTTAAATACATTAAACTTGGAAGAATTGCCTGTCCTGCATTAAACAAGATTTCTGAATTGACAATCACAGTGGTCATTTCTGAATGTAGAAGCTATGTCACTTGGTATCAGTATGAATGAACAGTCTCATCCTGACCTATCCACAGGTTTAGGATTAGCTGTATAATACCGCTAAGTATTCTGATTTTTTTACAGTTTCAGTGCCATGCATTCAGCGTAGTTGTAGTGAACTTTCATTCCCTCTTCCTGGACTGTGGTCTTAAAATACAAACTTTGTGAGTTTTATTAGCAGTTGCACAGAAGAACTTGTGACAGGGAGTGAACCCTCCAGAGGTTACAATAATACTGCTGCTTTCTTTTAACATGTAGCTGAAGAATGAGGTGGTAATGATGATTTTCTTTTTTGTATAGAAAAATAAGAAATAAATAGGAGACTTGGATGCTTTCAGTCTCTGCCTGTTGCTTTTTCATATTTCTTCTTTGCCTAGAGTTATACAAGTAGTAGACTATAGGCTGGTCTTTTCCTTTTGAAGCTGTCTCTGAGTAGAGGAAAATATATTACTTGAATATATAACAGGAGGTGAGAGAGAAGGATTTTACCTGATAATTAACAGGTCTCTCTCCTTTTGTGAGAAAGATGTCTGGTTTTAGAAGATGTTTTAACAATAGTTTCTGTATTTTGGCTATTGGCAAAAGAAATAACAGTTGTGGAGAAAGGAATAGAAGGACCTTTTTTAAAAGGGGCAAAAGCATTATTTGCATATTGACAATAAAGTAATCCAATATTATGGTCCTCAAGATAGTCTCCTACAGAGGGCCGCAGCCTAAGGCTGGTGAAGTGCAGCCAAACCTCACTTGTCTCTGCCATTGCCTTCCAGCAACAGACACAGCAGTTCTGCAAACACAGCCCTAGAAGTCAGAAGTGGAGGTGGGGAAGTGGTGAGATAACACAATAATTGTCAAAATGTTTCATAGAATTTCTCTGAAATATGAAATTGAGCCATGTGAGACATAGCAGAGAACTGAAGCCATTTCCTGAGTGGACCCTCCCCTGGTAAGTCTCTGTGTATCCAGGGCAAGTATGTGATACTTCTTCGTCCAGTTACGTTTGGAAAGAAAGGAATGAGGTGTGCTGAGCTCTTTGAAAAAAGATCCTGTAAATCAACATTCCGGAGCATGTTTCAGGCTTCAGTCTGATAGAAAGGTGGAAGAAAAAGATGGCTTTTTCTTCCCTCATATTGCCTACTGATTAGGTCTAAGATTTTCCTCCTCAACATGCTGTCTTCTTTAGGTCTCATCTGAGCATCTGAATTTTCCTTCAGGTTTTCTTCAGTTCTGTGCAAGGACTGAAATCCATTTTTCTACCAGTTAGCTAATATACTATTTCTCATTAGGTCGTTAGTGAAATCCTTTATTTAATTAAGATGTGTGATTTATGATGTTGCATAAGTCAACACTGAATAAAGTCCATATGCTTCTTACCCATTTCCTCAAGTTACCAAGACAGTCCATTATATCCATGAGTCTCAGATGCAAAAAATGGAGCTTAGCTGGAAATGTGTGAAGTTTTGCCTTTCGTTGAGATGAATGTCATCCTTTCTTTGAAGAAGACAAAGACAACAGGAAAGGAAAGTACAATTTATCCACCGTATTGACATTTCGTTTTGGAATGTGCGAAAATACGTGAGCTGCACATACTATTAATATTAATGATGTTAAAAAACCCCTCTCACATGGGCTTTGTGTTAATCTCACATGATTCACCTCCTGGCTGCATAATGAAGCTCTTACATATTTAATAAGCAAATTGAAGTAGGCCCAAATGAATGAAAAGCATAGCATTGCAAAAAGAAACAGGCAGGGAAGAATTCTTGTCAGATGAGGTGGCTGAAAAAAACATGATCTACTGACATTTTTATGTCTCCTATCAAATGTCATTGTGAATTGAAAGTGGAATGTTTGAAAAAAAAAGAAGCAGCAGTTTCTGTATAACCTGATGAATGTAACTCCATTGTTTCCATGAAATCGTATTAAAAAGGTCATCGTTCTACCTATGAAAATACCATGGCAGTTGCTCTATTGCTCTTTCAATTTTAAATAAGCACTTGAATGTCATCAAAGAGAAATAGCTGATATTCTATAATTAAAAGTAGATTTTGATTTACAGTGGGAAGATGATATGAATGGATCCTTACATATTGCTGATGTAGACATGCAGCTTATTCAGAAATAAGAGAAACTCTCTGAAGGATGAAGGGAAAATATGATTAAAATGTCTAGGGTATGAAAATGTGTGTGTGAAAGGAACTGAAAAATTCCCCCTTCTTGTGTTGTTCTACAAGTAACTCCTTCGGGTAAAGCCTTTGCCATAGCAACTGATAAAACCTTTATGAGGTGCAAAGTTTTGCTAAGAAAATGAAGGTTTTCTATTCCAGTTCCATTGACGTCTTGAAATGCAATTGTCTGGCATGAGTAGTTTGTGAATTATCATCAGTTTAAAGATGCATTTTTTAAAGACTATAATAACAAGGAGTCGGGGGGGGCTTTTAGGAAATAAGATACATATGTATAGCTGCATCTTGCTACTGGAGATGCAAAGCAGAAATTAGAACCCAAATGAACAGTGACTTCATTTACACTTTACTCTGCCCACTGCCCTGTCATCTGTTCTTTCTCTTTCATGTCTCAATGGGTTTGATATCTGTAGTGCTATTTTCTTGCTTAACCTCTCCATGATGTCTTGTATGTTCTATATTTTTCACATTTTTTTACAAACAGTTAGGTGGAAGCATAGGGATAGGTCTGGGCCTTAGGGTGTAATTTTCTTCCTACTGCTGCTGGCTCAGTTCTTTGCTTGCATTACATCGCTTCCTACCTCTCACTGTATTCTCTGTTTCTTCTATAGAAAATCAGAGATTCAAGCCTTCCCTCAACCCTTGTCCTTGATTTTATTTTTGTTACCAACAGCTCTCTGTGGCACCTGCTCCTTCAACAGGCTTTTGCTTTGATTCATGATTAGTCTCTCAATTACTTTTTTTGAGGATTTCAGTTCTTGCTTATTTTCAATGGTGCCTCTGTGGATAGACTAAAATTAATTTTTTCTCATTCTGTGCATTCTTATGAAGACTTCTAAATGCAGAGCTACAGAGGTCTTCGTTATGTCATCATCCTCTTCACTGAAGGGCTTTGGCTCTTCACAAGATACAGGCAACTATCTCAGAGGATTAGGATGAGTCATAAGAGGATCTTCTGATTGCCTGACAGTCCTGTGAGTTTCTTGGCATTTATACTCTTGGAATTTAAACTGTGTCAATTATACCTGCAGATGGAATTTTTCCTCAAACTATGCCAAAATCCACTTTGTTTTCATCCTGCAGTTTTACCTTTACCATCAAGAACATCAATTTGTGAATGGAAATACTCTATGTTGCAAATTACTGAACACTTTAACAAAAGCCCCCTCCCATTTCTGTGTTTCAAACCATGGTCTGCGTAGTTATTTGTCCTCTTTTGATCCTTTTTTATCCCTTCTTCTGTCCGGACATTGTGGAACCAGGACTGGGAGATTAGAATGTCTATGTGTGAAATGGAAACCTCTGCCTATCACTTTGCAATCAGCACTCTGCAATGCTTTTTCCTGGCTGCTACCAAATTTCTGAGTTATGCTTTTATCAGCTGGTTTGCTTTTATTTTTATTTTTTTCATCTACCCAGTTATTGAATGCTTTTTCAAAGATGGCAAGTCAGCTGAGCTGCCTCTTCCCCCTCTGTCTTGAGCACAAATGCTCAAGGTCTCAGAAGTGTGGGGACTAAAGGCAGCATTGAAATGGGACTTAGAAGTCTGGGCCATGATTTTTTGCTGTGTTGGCAGCAGGTTGTGTTCTGCAGTAAGAAGCCTTCCCATTCACTGTCTCGGGGAACAAATGAACTCTGGGGAGTGCAGAGGAAAATGTGGCACCACTTGGAGGTTATCTCTTCACCCCACTCCTCAGCATCACCTTGTGACTGAGGCCAAATCTGCAGCACTGCTTTGTCCTTAAACTGATTTATGAGACTTTAGGTTGATGTGGAAACAGAATCATAACACAGGAAGGAGAGCCCACCTGAAAGGTAAAATAAAATTGCAAAAATAAAAAAGGAAGTTTGCAAGAAAAGTTTTGAAGAATTGCAACTCAAGACATTTCTTCCCTGAAAGTGTCAAAATATTCTACGCTTTACACTCTTTTCTGAAAACCTTGAGGTGTGTGATTGAACTTACTTGTAAGGGTAATTTTGGTATTAAAGTACCTATTCTACTGCCTCTGGCACTTCATTCAAGGAGACAAAGTAGAAAAGAAAGTGAAAGCAAAATCAATTAAATGGGAAAAAATCAGTCTTTTCTTTAGAAAGCAAATTTTTTTAATTGTCACATGAATTATTTTCCTCTACCTGACATGTAACAGGTAAGGATGTCAATTCCTGGCTCCTTTTATCCTTCCAGTTCAGTGCAGGCAAATGCAGTTAGTTACTTCCCCTGCTTACATGCAAAGTGCTACGTTCTTTTTGCAGAAGTGCACATTGCTGTTGTCTGATATGTTCAACTGCATTTGAATTTATATTGTTATACATACTGATAATTTACCTTTAGATTAATAATTGATTATTTTTCCAAGCAATTACTGTGATTTCCAAGCACTCTGTGTGCATTACAACACACCTGAACTGTGAAGGCTATAAAACTGCTTTTTGAGTTCAGTGCAGTTTTGAATGAACTGAAATTCACTCACGTCCTGGTGCAGGAAATTCTAGATTTCAGGCTTCACACACAATGTCCAACGCAGCAGTTTTTGATATGGGCTGGCTGATTTACCCCTTGGAGTTATCAGTGGAGTGATTCTTGTTGACTAGACAGGCAAAGAGCTGAAGCCAGCAGCTGCCTGGGGATAAAGCAGGGGGCTGCTGGACCCTCTGCTCTGCTTCGTGTCACACCAGACAAGACCAAAAGACAGAGGGTGAGTCTCCATTGCACTCCTGCCTCTTCAGTTTTCTCCCGAGGAAGCCACTCATGAATCAGGACTGCATTTAAAACATTAATGATTTTCACATGGTTTAAACTAGAAACTGAATGTTTAGTTCAGTAGTGACTTGCACTTCACAAAATCAGTCACAAGGTTGGTCCCTGCTGGATCCCAGGTGGTTTCCCAGATTTTTTTCCCTTCCCTTTGCTTTCAGAAATCAAGGTGGGAGGGAGGAAATAATGTTCATTACAGATAAGATCACAGATACTTTAAATTACTTGACTGTGCCATTTATTAGGCTGCCTGATAAAAGGTATATGCATCATAGTGATTTCCTCTCCTTTGTAGTGTATGAAGAACCATACACTATGTGTGTTCCCTCTGCAGTAGATTTATCTGCTTTATGCAGGTGCATGGGCACCCAGCTTCCTTCTTTCCATATTCTCTCTGAAGGTCAGAGCTCCGAAAAAGGGCCTTGTCTTCCCCATTCTGTAGGCCATTCCTGGAAACAGAGTGAGGTAAGAAAAATACAGTATCCACAGTTGTGTGTTCAGTGAAAATGTCAAGTCTATACAAAAGCTTGTTTTCTAAAACAATCAGTGGCGCTGCATTTGAAAAATACATTCCACAACTTAGTCTTCAGCCTTTCTTAGGAACACACTGCACATTTAGTCTTTGATGGTTTAAGAAACAGGGCTCTCATCACAAAAAGATGGGCCAAAATGTGTTCAGGTGAGACACCTGAAGTGCTGGGGTTTAAACTTCCCGCCCTGAATGATGGTTGGCATCTGGATGATGTCCACAACCAGGCAAGAAAGCCCCTCCTGGTCGGTTTTCACCCAGGACTTGGCCAGCCTTGGGTGGGAACTGATTAGGAGATCACCACCAGGTGCCCCCACCTTCCACATTAACTTGGAGGTGGGGCAAGAAGCCACCTCTATAAGAACTGACTCTGCAGTGCAGTTGAGAGGCTTGTTCATGCAGTGCATGTGCTGTGTGAGAGTTCTGGCTGTTGGAAGGGCTCTGTGAGTCTTTGTGGCAAGTAGAGTTCCCAGGATGGCAGGGCCAGAATGTGAAGCTGTCTCTGAGTCCCTACTGGGCTCATGGCCTGGCTACTCCCACCTCCCATGGCTTGGTTTCTTGGCTGGCTTGCTCCCTTCTTCATGTCCACTGTTGTGGGTGAGTGCATTGACTTGTTCCTCCCTCTGGTTGTCTGGCACTTGGGATCTCTGGTGTGTAACGTGGTGGTGGAGGCAGGAGTCTGTCTGCTGGTCTGCCTGTTAGTGTCATCCTATATGGGCATGTGATCAGCAGAAGACACATCTCCTGAAGTTTAAGGCCTGATGGGAAATTCAGCTCACCAGTGAACAACAAGGATGATGAACTCTGAAAGTTAAGGCTCCAGACTCCTGCAGCTGCTATTTTCAGGTGTTCAGGTGATTACTCAGGCAAGTGGAAGCAACTCTCATTCCTTTTCAAGGATGGTAAGCTGAGTCATGGAGAGGTGCAGCGACCATGTGCTAAAACAGACTTGCCATGACTGGGACCCCAATAGCAGACCTGGATCTCCCCTTCCTTGCATTCCCCGATCCCAAGGTAAGCCGCATGCTGACAAGGCCTATTCTCCACCGTCAGGTAAAAGTCTTGTGGAAGCACCAGGATCTGAAGTCAGGTCTCTCCAATCTTGGGAGGCTGCTTTTATTTGTATTCCTCCTCCTCTATACATCCTCCAAGGCTTAATTAAGCATGCTGTTCATTACCTTTTATAGACTGCTGTTGTAACTAATAGCTGAAGTGCTTTCATTCTAGTTTGTCTAACCATACCAGTTAAGCAGTGTTCATGTAGTGGTGACCGAAGCATCTTTAAAGCAGCATTTGGTGCTTAGCAAGCTCTGAGCGGAGCTCAGCCCTGATCAAGACATTCAGAAACATTCAGCAAAAGGCAGGATTTCCCATGGCACTTTCCCTTCTGTGCAGCATGTCTGACATCTCTTATGAAATATCTTCAGTTTACTCACTTAACCAAGGGTACGGTATATCTCTTTGAGTAATGCCTGTGAGTTCTCACTTTTTTTTTTTATGCTACTAAAGTATGGTTAACTATAAAGCTCTGAATTTTGGCATTTGTATCTCAGCAGGAGCAGATCTGTAAGTGTCTAGGTTTATGTATTTAATTTTCTCTAAGCAATGGTTTATTATGAGTGACAATTTAATACTTTTTGTTCTACATTAATTCTTTGTGAGTGTCAGATAATGGAGAGTTCAGCAAAAAAACAACCCAGGATGTCTTACCTTTATTTCGTGTGTCTCTGTTTGTATGTCACCCTAAGGATTGCTAGTCCCAGTGGCCAGGCTAAAGTGAAAATCTAAGTGCTCATCTTCCTTTGACCCAAGTCTTTTAGTTTAGGTTTTGTTTGCTTTTGCTCCATATTTTTTGATACTGTTCTGGAAAGTGCATAAGAAAAGACAGAGTTAATTTTGTCTCTCAGATGAAAAATCCCCCAGCACTGACAAAATCTGCTATGCTTGTGCCAGGTCTCTAACAGCTTGAAAATCAAATTAGGCACACATTTTATTACAGCCACTGTTTGATGTCAACAACCTGGAAAAAAAAAGGGAAACAAAAATGACTTACACACAAAAAACAAACAAACGAAACACAAAAAAAACCCAACCAAACAGAAAAAGCTTCAGTAAGAGCCATGCTTCTCAATCCGTTTGCAGCTTCTGACTCCAGCTCTGGTGTTTTCTTTTGCCAAATGGCTGGGTCTGAAAAAGGGCTGCAAAACAATGTTTTAAAAAGTCATTCAGAAGAGAGCAGAGAGATTACATGCCAACTTGAAAGCGTGTCAGCAAGAAATATCTGAAATTGCTTTGCTAGTGATGAGGAAACCTCACCAGTTTCACTCTAGGTTGAGCTCACTGGGGTGGAGGAAGGGGATTTAATCTCAGCATTTGTCATGCTTTCCCAGTGCAGTGTTTTGTGCTGGTCACTACAGCCCTGCTGGAATTTTCTCACAGGGAAGCTGAGTGCCAGTGCATTGGAGCTATCTCGGTTATGGCCATTCTACTTGAATGTGAGAAAAGATGCAGTATGTCAAATTAAAAAATAAAAAAACCAACCTTTTTAGCTCATTCTCTAACTTTGGTCCCAGGCAAACATCTAGAGCAGATTAAGAACAGCATAAACATATATAATGCTTCCCCCAGTGCACTCCTGAATGTCATGTCAGTAATGATCATTGATAGGTTCTCTGTTATGAACTTAATCCCCCCACTGTTAAACGTGTATGAACTATTGATATCTGCAGCACCCTTTAGCTACATATTCTAAAAGTCTCCTGCACCACATGGGGCAAATAACTCCTTTTTTTCCTGTTTATTTTGTGCTTTGCAACTAGCAGCTTTGCATGGTATAAGCGAGTTCTTGTACTTGTGAAGAGGTGAACAACCAGTTTCCACCCATACTCTCCGTGGTTGTCCAGTTTCCAAGATCATCTCTCATCTGCAGGATTTCATTCACCTTTGCTAAGCATTACTTCTCTGAACTATTCCCAGTTGCAATATGTCCTTGAAAACACATGGCAAGAGGGAATATCTTGCTGCATGTCCCACATTCCTAGATCTAAAGCATTGTCTACTATTCTTGGAATCATCTGAGCTTAGTTGTCTAAAAAGTCTCTCGCACAACACTGCACAGGCTCTGGCATTTTGGCTGTGCCTAAGTTGTACCACAGGCTTTTGCAGCACCTTACTACTGCAGTTGTGCACTCATCACTGCTGAAGCCTGAAGCTAGTAAGCAGCAACAGGTGAGCCTGCAATTTCATTTTTAAAGAGCTTATTTCCCCTCCCCTGTATGCCTAAAATGGCTTGTCACATTGAGATGCCTTTTTTTTGTCTTTCAAATTATAAATGTAATCCTGTCAATGTACGGTTGCTACATCCCAGCAGGCATGTAGTGCAGATATTGTGAATCAGTCCATGTCTTGGTATTTTGTCGTCTTTTGTGAGAAAAAGAAAACACCAGAAAAAGAACAAATCTAGGAAAAAAATAAGTTAAAATTGACCAAGAGCCTAGGAGTAATAGCTGTAAGACCTCACCTTGCCTTTTTAATTTATTGGACAAGACTTCCATTGAGCTACGTCTAACTAATCAGAAAGGATATAAAGAAATGCAACTTCTAAGTATAGATAAATTTTGTAATTTTGGGTTGTCATTCCCTCTAAGTATTTTGACTCTTTTCACTCTGCTGTATTAAAAGGAAAGTGTTTGTTTTGATCTCTACTTTTTTCAGCACAGTGGGCAGCTTGTTTTGCAATAATAATCTAAAACCTTGCAGGAAATTCTGTTCAGGCTTTTCAAATGCCTCTTGTTTGCAGACACAAAAATAGTTAGAAGTGGGGGGAGTAAGGTTAGAAATAAGCTGAAGGTGATGGAAATGTTTCTAAGGAGACACCTGATTAAACTATAAAGGAATATTGAATTTTATGCTGTAGGTCATTTGTAATTGGACAATACAATATATCCGTTGGAATGTGAGCTTGTATCGGACCTGAGAAGTAGATTAAACATTGGTTGGCTTTGGGGATGAGATTTTCAGTCAATCTGCTCTTTCTAAGTCAGAATAATATTCAGTCAGCATTCAGTATGTTTTGAATATCCCAGGGTTTGTCTTTGGTTTTATAAACTGAATCCTTTATAAAAGGATTCTTTATTAAAAGAAAATACTCTAACTCAAATACAATTGTTCTGCTTGAGTTAAACATGCAGCCTGAGCTACTTGTAATAGCTCTAATTTTGAAGACAACTTTACTGGGGTAGGAGGCTGGACTAGGGACCTTTAGAGGTCCCTTCTAGCCCAAATTTACTTATGACTGATTCTGGAAGCCGGAGTCCCTTCAACCATCTTCTCAGCTCTTGTAATGAGTCACTGAAATTATTGTAGATCTGTTGCTCTAAAACCATCAAAGGATGTCTCTGGGTACTGACTTCTGAAACTGCTAAGAATAAGACACTGTCAAGACATTTTAATGTCTGAGCTATAGCTTTTTTTTTCCCAGCATGTCTTCTAGACTCCTTCCATTCCTGGGAGGTGATCCACCTCTGCACAAGTAGATCCAAATATTTCCAGGGTTTTGTGTGCATTTCTCTTGCATTGAAGCACTGGCAGATTCTCTGCACTTTTTCATCTTAGGTGCTCTCCTTGTTGTCACAGCTCTGACTGGAAAAAAAAATCACAGTACAGTTTGATGGAGCTGTAATAAGGTGTAAATGACTCGTAAGGAAGCTGGCAGGTCACTGGGACAGCAAAAAAAAAAAAAACCAACTGGGATGCTGAAGCATACAAGTTAACTGCAGCCCCATAGAAAACACAGTTCACCTTTTCAACTATGTATTAATAAGACTCAAATGAAAACAGCATACATTCACTCCTATGCCATATGTTTTTCTTTGTCATGCTACTACGTTCCCTGTACTGATTATTTGTTCCTTTCTAGGTTGCCTCTGGAGAGGGGAGAAGTCTGAAGAGTTAAAAGACTAGTGAGATAGTAATCGTTGGTTCACACTGTTTCCCTTCCAGCAACGTGCTGTAAGCAAGAACAACTGAAAAAACAAAAAGAAAAAAAAAAATAAAACAAAACAAGACAGAGAAAGAAACAGAGCCTGAGGAGAGAACATTCATATTGTCGTTTAGATGAACTATGCCGCTATCTCTCTTGACACACCTATTCCACAAACATGTTTCTTCTCAACCTGGTATTCATTTTCTGTCCTCCTTCATTACATTAGTGATTCTTTTTTTCTCCCTCCTCTGTCTACAGTCTGAACCACTTGCTTATTTTTTGGCTGTATTAGCCAGATTGTTTTTATTGCTGTCCTGCGGGTGACCTAGCAGCTCAAACTAATAGCACATATTTCTTTGTCAACATGTTATTCTCCAAGCTTGTTGAAGACATTTTATATGTCCAAATTGCAGTGATGTATTTTGGGGATAATAACATAGAAGTGGAATTAATTCCTATCGGACCTTTCACTTCTTGCTAGATTGGACTTGCCTAGACAAATGGTTTTCTCGCCTAGCTTGTTTTGGTTTTCTTTTGTTTCAAAACCCCTGAATTTAATAATGTTGGCATTTTTCTAGACCACTTCATAGAAATGTTTGTTTCAGTCTGTTTACTCATATACAGCAAGATCTGCAATTTCTGGTTCTAACTAGAAATAGAATAAATTGAGATGTTCCAATACCATGAAGGTGTGATTGGTTTCATGTACATTGCAAAGTGCCTGGGGCTGAGACTTATGTATTTGTAGTGTAGCTATCATAATGAGGTTTCTTGACTAGGATGAGGAATATGGTCTGTGCTTGAGATTCCTGTCATATGATTGAGGCAAAATTCATAGTAAAGTGAAATTAGTTTTAGAAAGAAAACTATTTTTTGATCTCCCTCATTTATCTTATTATTAAACTTTTAGGAGCATTATACCGTCAAGTCTGTGACAAATTTGGTTGAAAATGGCCAGTCCAGTCAAAGCAGATGGGCACATAAGTGTCAGATGATCACAGGAGCTTTGTGTCTTAAGAACCAGGCTAGAGAATGGGTGAAGAATAGTTCTTTCTTAATTATCCATTAGTAGAGAGAAAGATGTGCTATCAGAGTTCATTGCAGATGAGGCATGGCAATCCAGTTCCACGTTCCTCAGTAAAATATTGATGATAAAGATTTCATTCAAGCAATATCCACAGGCCTTAGAAAACAGATCAAGTTTATCTGTCATGTGAGACTCCATCCACATACAGGAGCAGAAAGTCCTGGTCCTACAGATGTTAGGATATGAGAAGATAGGAAAGCAATGGAAAACAGTAGAAGAAAATCAATTTACCTTATTTTTAACACATGGAAGATTTAGACATATTTCAATGTAGTCCTGGATCCTAACAGAGAGATGTCCAAGGCCAATTTGTTTTCTTGGGAATTAGGTACTTAAATCCTTGTGAAGTGTGGTGAGTGAGTGATTTACCCAAGGTCATGCAACCATCTGCAGAGCTGTGGTCTGAAAGAAACCAGACTAAATTTCACTCCACTGCCTTACAAAAAGCAGCCAAATCTGAGTACTGGTAAAGTAGGGTCTATTTGACTGTGCTAGATCTCACCAAATATTTGTCACATTTTTTGTAGTGATACTACTGGACACAAATAGAGGTTTTATTTAGTTTTAAGATAGAAAGATAACCTCTAGTCACACTTGAATGTAAAAAACTAAATTATTTTGAAGTTCAATTTTAAACCGTTACATCTAGCCTAATTTGAAGATTATAAAACAGATTAAGCTGTGTAGTTTGGACCAATTTTTGTAGAAAGGAAGCTTGCTTGTTTTGTTACAGGTTTCCATCAGTAGCTCAGGCTGGTAATTCAGCTCCTCTCCGAGATAAGGTCTGTATGAACATCTTCGCTCAGATGCTGTACCACACACTCCATCCCATTAACCACACCACACAAAATGTGGCTCCAGTCTGGAGTATCTCAACAGTGACATGACCAATCCGCTTGCTGGCTCCATCCTGACTGGTTGTGTGGGTACAGCTGGTTCCACACATTGGCTTTGCAAACTCAAACATACCTGACAAAGGTACTGTAGATAAAAGGTTTCAGTTTTTGGACACTAGGGACATGAGGAAGAAAAGATGGCTATTTCCTCACAGAAACATTCATGCTTAATTTAGTTTGGAGAAAAAAAAATAGAAAAGCGGGGGGAGTGAAGACACAGAAGGCACAAAGGCAGCTGAAAATCAGAAATCAATCACGTTAATATTACTAAAAATGGGATTAAACCAGATGTGGATACAATTACAATAGAAAATGAAACATTGTTTCTGACCTTCAGAGGGACAAAAGTGTAGAATTTTCTTCAATAGCTTTGCAGTATTTAAAAGACCTGACTTATTTTAAAAGAATATGGATCCCTTTTCAAAAGTACTCTGACTGAATAGCTTAGTCATTTCCTTTTTTAAACCAAGGAACATGACTGACTTCACGGGGAGCATTGTGAGAAAAAATGAATGAATGGCTGAGAGATGTTAAGAGCTGCTAAATAGCAGGTAGCCAGAGGAGTTCAGATGTGAACACTGCCAATCGCTCAGTGTGTAGGATGCAGGATGTCTTGTCTCCAGGCCATTCTGGAGTTTATCCTGCTGTATTCTTTCAAATTAGTCAGATTCTAGCAATTTATTATTTGATATGAGACAGCACAGTGAAAGAGACAAGGAGTAATATTTTTTCATACTCGAATAGTGGATTCATGTAGGTAAAATGAGCCACAGTATTTGAAATGTCAAAATTGTTAATATAAATATGCATACACTTGGGTGCTAATTTGTATTTATCATTGAAGCAAAAAGTGTGGCAAGGAGCAGGTGACAGGCTTTCACTGGAGTGTCTACTCCAACTGTTTCTTAATGTTAAAAGCATTTAGAGTTTAAGAGATGAAACAGATTTACTGATCAACTGAAACAAGCGTGAGGGTGAATTGTCTTCACATGTTCATGGACATATGTATGAAACCCCAAAGCAGATAGCTTTGATATGTGCTAAACCTTTTGGAGAGGCAGATTTTGACAGCTTGTGGGTATTCCATGAGTCAAAACTCTCTTGAAATGTGTGAGACTAGTATCTTCCCAACAAACAGAAAGCTCTAACACTGGGTTCCAGGGATTTCTGCTGGAAGCTGGGGATCTTTGCTTCTCAGTAAAGCTGTGACTTCAGGTGTGTATCAAGCAGCTAGAGGGGGAGCTAGGGAGGGAAAGGGAAGGAAGAAAATGTTTTGTACAGGAAGAAGTCAGATATTCTTAACAGTTATGAGGTGATATAATTCCAGCATGTACTGCCATTACAACCCAACCTGCTCATCATCTCCATAGTGGTTACCATTGCAACTGTTCTCGCAAGATTTCCTATTCTAATCTGAAGAAGTAGCTCAAGTGCCAGGGTAGATTTTCCTAATTTGCTGATTTTTGGTGGCAGCTTGCACTGGGGGCATCAACCATCTCTCACTGCATGCTCTAGAAAGAAATAAGATCAAGTTGTCTCACTTGAGCACTTATCTGACAGGAAATTTTCATCTCATCAGGCATGGTGTTGGTGCCTTGAATGCTAAGCATTTGGCCTTCTGCTGCTGTAAACTGCTATGTGAGCTCTAAAGCAAGCCAATGCATATTTTTCTTATGTCAATGTTTCTTTTTATTCTCATACCAAGATAATTCTTGGCAAGGTCACACAATGCACTCTTTTGCCTGCAAGCAACTGCTTCAGAGCTGACTGCAGAAAGCTCCAAAATGTGAATCACAGCACTGGTTCTTGTTTATCTCAACAACAGTAAAGAGGGAGTTCTGTGGGAAGAAACTATTTATTTTAGTACTTTTTTTTTTTTTCTTCTTAATTTTCTAGCATCTTGAGCAATACTGAATGTGTCTATGTGTTTGTGTGCAAGTATGCAAGAGAAAACAACCACTGGTATAAATTAGGCACACATTTAGCTATCTTTTTCATAAGACTCCTTTTTCAAGAGTAAATTACTCTTTACTGACCAACTCTGGCCTCAGGAAAGAGATTCTGAATCTTTTTTGTTTTTTTATTATTACTGTTGTTATAATCACAGATTTGCCCATCTCTGAGGTATTTGGAGTACATTGTAGAGATTAAATTTATTGCTTTTGAGTTTAGGGAAAATAAAAATGCGATCAGGCTTCTTACATCTTTATATCAATACCTGAGTGCATCAAAGATTAAAAGACAGGACATTTTTACAGCTCTCTTCTGAGTACACTTTATAATTCAGAAGAACTTTGTCTCATGCTGAAATATTTTCTACCACTGAGATTTGATGTTTTCTTCAGTTACTCCTCCGTCATCAAACTTCAGGTATTTTCCCAGTCATAAAATTGGGGTATTAGTGTGATGGGAGGATGGACTGATCTGAGTTGAGAAAAATTGCTTCTTCCATTCTCTTTGTTTTCTACTTTTGAAAAGAGTTGATAAGTGTGGGGAACCAGAATGCTTTTTGAAATTCAATATGTTTTAAGATGATGTTTCTCTGAGCAAGTACTCTGAAGCTATGCCAATAACCTAAAAAGACTAACCTAAAAGAGTTCCTGGAGTCTTAAATTTAGCATTCATATTCTAAATATCTTCCAACTGAGTAACTGCAAATTATGTTAAATAATATTATATTTTTACTCAGGAAATGCATTGAAGTATCCTAGTTTTACTGTGTGTTTACAGAATGGTGGCTGCATTGCCACTGGGTATTAAGGAAGTCAAAGGAACACATATTTCTTCTCTCTCTGTAGAAGCAAGTCTGCCAACAGCCTGAGTTACATTGCTTTCCTGTTCTGGTTCCGTGTAAAAAGGGGTTCAGGGCAGGACCCACACGAAACAGAACTATGTACTCCCCTGAGAGAGAGGGAGAGACTTTGGAAAAAAAAACGATTGGGAGTTAAATGAAAAAAAAATGAAGTATATTGTTTAACAAGGAACAGAAAACGAAAAAAGGGAGGTAAGAAAAAACTATATACAAAGATTAGGGGAAATACAGAAATAAACAAAATATACAAAACCCTCAGAAATAGTTCCAAGGTCCCACAGAGCGAAAGCACAACCTCCACCTCAGAGCCGCAGGGCAGGAGTGGAGTTAGCACCCACTTCCTGCCTCTTATCAGAGTGTGTGTTGGAAGGGGAGGGAATACAATGGTTCACCCCCACCCGGGGTCCTCCCAGGTGCTGGAAGGTCACACCCCCATTCCAAGCCTCAAACCACAACATTTCCTTAGAGGTGAGGATAGTTACACAGCAGGCATGAAATTTATTCACATCTGTAAATTTGATTTGTCTTGCTCTTCTGAGCCTAAAGAAGGGCTGACTTGCCACTGTTGTGTCATGTGCACAGGCTTAGATCTGTGGAATAGTCTGGCAAAGCTCTTGTTGCATTCAGTGGCAAAAGGAGATTTTACCAATAGGCTTGAGCACTATGATTCTAGAATGACTTTATGCTTGAAGGTGTCCTGTCCTCATTAAGTCTACACCTAACAGCTTCATTTTTTCAACAAGGGGCTCGCTGGAACCAAGGGTTGTGACATTCCTTGCAACCATGCTCAGAAGCAGTATTGAGGGGTCAACAGTTGGACTATGTATATTTTTCCCTTCTTCCTTCACAGCTCAGCTGTCCCTCCATGTCGTTGGGCTCTCCAAAGTAATTTTTCAAGGTGATACTTTTTTAAGTGTCTGTGTGCTGGGGAAGAATCTGTGAAAACCTACCCTGTGCTTCCTTATTCAGAACTGCCAGGAATTCCTTTATATTGGATTAGCAACTAGAAAATTGTGGTTTTGTGGGGGTTTTTTTGGGTTTTTTTGTGTTTGTTTTTTTTTTTGTGTGTGTGTGTTTTTTGTTGTTGTTGTTGTTGTGTTTTTTTGTGAAATAATGCAGTTGTAGTGGCATTTCACAGACCCAGCAATTACACAGTCCTTCAAAGTTTGTGCTAGCTGGAGGAATGGCTAAATGATGAGCCAGCCTCCCTGTTGTCAAACCATGGCACAGAATTCCAAAGCAAGCCTTTCTTTCCTGTCCGCATTGATTTGTGAATCCATACTTGTCAGAAAGTGTGATTTTTGTTCTTGTTTCTCACACTTCCCCCGAGCTAACTGTGACTGTTATTGTGTTTTGGATTTGGTTTCAGGTTCCAGCTGAGACTTTATACCTTTGATATAGAGTGAGAATTAAAAAAAAAAAAAAAAGAGCAGGAGGGAAAAGCTGGTTTATAATATCTATGGGCCTTTTGGTGATTTGAAGTGGTTTTCCAGACTGGTCTACAGGACATGACTTCTTTTCTTAAATTATGTCTTTTAACCCCAGTGTAAGCATTGCAATTGTGCACTTCATTTTGTGCACATGGGTTGAAGGGTGAATGTATAGGAGAGTTCAGCTGCTCTGTAACAAAGCCCATAGAACAGCTCTTCTCTCACTGAGCGGCATGCTGGGATGTGCCCTTAGTTCACTGCACCATAATGTCTGTTTTTACTTATAGAAAATAAAGAGGAAGGAGAGCGATGTGGATGAAAACTGGAATTCAGGAGCAGCAATTTTGAGATTGTTTCCAGCAGCCATCCTCTTACTGATGCCTCCATTCCTCTATAAATATGAAAAACAATGCAGAAAAGGTTAAGCTCAGGTAAGTACTGAACTTAAATCTCTCTGAGACATGGAACAAAAAGAAGTCTCTACATTTGGGGCAATGAGCTGTTATGGGGGAAACTAAAGGTTATACAGAATGGGGAATGATCAGACATGGGACTTAAGGAAGACCTTAAAGCTTATCCTCATTATCAGTGAAGAAATTACATTTATACACAGTACTTGGAACTGTTAGACTAAGTTGTGGGATATAAAGCAGCCAAAAATTCTAGTCTGGTTTCTTGAACTGACACGATATCCTCACTATCCCAGCTTCCTTAAGTCTAAAATTGAAATAATCTATCTTCTAAGAGACAGCATGTTGATGATTTGTTTCATATCTCACTCTAAAACTGAGCTATTATTATGAACCTATACCTTCTTGCAGTGAGCGTGTGATGATAAGGAATCACTGTACCTTTAAAGCAAGGGGAAAATGTGAATAACAGTTGCTCTTTTGACATTGTTGAGTTAACCTGATTTTTTTTTTATCCCATTTTTTTGAGACTTCTTGTTACAGAGCTTGTTTACAAGGTTAATTGTGAAACTTTAGCTTGGGACTATATAATGTGCTTCACAACTCCATAACTTGACTTAAGTACTACCATAAATGTGGTAGGTGATAAAAAGAGTTGTTTTTCATGTTATTTTGAAAGGTTGAGCTCATATCATTATTCCTGATTGAGTAAATAGATTTTTATTCCAGGGTACTAATAGCACCATAAATACTCACTTTGAGCCTTCTGGATATAATCTAGCTCCCATTAAAGTTGATAGAAAAGTATATCTTGATATCTATGTTCTTTGGATCAGATTCTTTACCTAGGTTGACTGTAATTCACCCCTTCGTAGTCATTTAGGGCAGTATTTTCAAAATAACCTCAAAAGAATTAATTATAAAAACAAATGGTGTTTAGTCAAATGTTTGTGTCACCTTTCCCCTCCTCTCCAGTGAAGTGATGGAGGAATTGTGTAAATGACTTTAATTGTTGTGCCTCTTGCCCATCTATTACAAAGGGTTTATAAGACAGATCTTCTTTATAAGGTCCTTTGAAATCTACAGAAGGAAAAGTTCTATGGAAGAGTTAAGTAAAAGAGGTGTTGAAGAAGTTCCTATTTCTTTTCATTTTTCTCTGAAATTGTGTACGTACTTGTGTATGTATATGTGCAAGACTACTTGTACATATGTATGGTCAGGTACAAGACTGAATGTACAGTAAGCAGGAATATGTGGGAACCTGTAGAGATGCCAATTCCTCAAGCCATGCAACTGGGTCTGGATGGAGCTTCAATTCTTCCTTTTCCTCATGTTGTGTCCAGAACAGCTAAGTCACAGTTGACACAAGACTTAGCTATGACAGGGAAAGACCACCTGCAGTTGGGTTCAATGAAGAAAAAAAACCTTAGCTTGGTATTTCCTTTGTGCTGGGAGTTGCAAAACTTTGCCTTCTCCCTTGCTTGGGCTGGATTGCAAGGTGTCCTAGATATATCTAAAATCAGTCAATAGTGTATATATCTCCACGTCTGTGTGTGTAAGCATTAATAATGTGTACATAATATGTATATCTATATAAAAATATGGATTCATAGTTGTGCGTATGTATCTGTTTGAACACTATGTGTGGCTGGGGAAGCCACAGTAAAGAGATGTCTAAGCCAAGTAAACAGTACATGAAGATGATGTTCGTTTTGGACAGTGCTCTCCTGCAGGAAAAGTCTTATATATATCCTTCTGTTGCTGGACTGTGGTCTGGAGTTGGCAGCATCTCTGAACAAGTCTGCTGCAGAATATTGTCTCCTGCAGATAAATGTTGAGTGGCTAGTTCTGTAAAGGAATTTTGTCTCTCCAAGCACAGATTCAGGGCACAGCTGCATTTAAGTGAACCTTGTTATAGCATTTCTTAGATCATACCAGAGAGACTTATGACCTTCATAAAGCCAAGCAGGACAAGCACTGCTGCTTTAAAAGCTTTTAAGAACTGATCATTTTTCATACCCACTTGTCTGTAGCAGTTAGAGTAAATTTGCTGTTCCCTGCATGGCTCCAAGATAGACTTTCCCTTATTACAGAACCACAACAAAAAATGCTGTAGTACTATGTGATTCTGGCTTTAAATGCAACTGTGCTGCTTTGTTTCATTTCCATTTAACTAGGAGTATTAACTGCACACAGGTGGTTCTTCTCCCTTTAAAAGGTGACATCTAGAAGTCCATAGAAAGGGGAATGGTTTTAATTTACAGCTTTCTTAGGTCTAGATGTCCCTAAAAATAGTATTCTTCTGTAGTGTGAGTGCTCTTACCATAATCCAGAATCCTTTTTGCTCTGCTACTTGTATCTGCTAAGGAACAGGTCACTGGCCAAAGACCTTTCAATCTCAAAAGTGTGTGATTTCTACTGTTTTCATAATTATTATTAATGTACTGAATAGCACAGTGCTTCCCAGCTTTAGGATTAATTAGGCCAGAAGAAAATTAACAAACAGAAAACCTTACTGCTGACAGAAATAGGAATATAAAGGATTTATCTAGACCCTATTGTGCTGCATGCTATGCAAACAGAAAGAATGATCTTCTGACACCAAATATCTTCTTACTTAAATGTAAGACAAGATAAAATAGATACAAATAATTAACACTTTGCTAGAAGTGCTAGAAATGCATTTCAGGTAGAAATACACAGTCAATTGAGCTGTCCTTAGCTTAGCTTTACTATTCCCTTCCTTTCTAACAGTTTCCAAAACCTGTATATGTGTTCCCTTTTAAAGAGTGGCTAAGGAGAACTTGCCATGAAAGAAAGCACAATCTTAACTCTGCAATAACACCAGGATGTTTATTTTGAGATGATTTGACATATTCCAGTTTGTGTAGCAGTGGAATATGATTTTTTTTTTTTTCCCCAGGTGGCATTTGCAGGGAGTTCTGGCATGAAGTATGCAAGGTATTGTATCCCCAGATTTCAAAAAATAGCTCAATTTCTTAATAAAGCTTAATAACTCAAATTAGGGATTTGAAACAGACAGAATATCCTCTTGGGGGAATTTTCACAGATCTTGGTCAAAGCAGTAATATTAATTTGTATTGATGTTAACCAGTAACGCAACTGAAAAAATATTCTCTCTCTGGAATAGAATTATGTAGAACACTTCAAAAAAACAAATTAACAAAGAAGCAGAGCTGCAGAAAGCAGGTAATTTTCTATTAATTTTGATAGCAAGTATTATTAAGATCTGTATAAACAAGATATATAAACATGAGGAGATAGTACAGTATGTTAGAAGAAAGAGTAAACAAGAGAAAAATGAGGAGCTTTTTTTTTTTTTTAAAGAAGCTCCAACTGACAGGAGAAACAGAAAAAAAAAGTCACTTAAGATATCTGATTTCACAACAAGAGGGGTTGAGATGCAGCTGAGTCACATAAGAATATAGTTTCTGTGCCTGTAGTGCTGTGTGTGCCCCTGAACTAGTCATGTGAGTGGGTCACAGCCTTTTGAAGTAAACCTTACAGCAAGGGAGCTGCCCACGGTGGTATGATCCCAACTTTGGCTGAACAAAGGACCGCATTTCAGATGCCTCTGCTGCCGAGGTATAGCCAAGTATTCTTGCTAGCCAAACAGAAAGAAGAACTGACTCAGGCAGTGAAGTTCAACATCTAAGGAATCTATAAGACTTTGAAAAAAAAAAAAAAAAAAGAAAACCAGCCTCAATATGTGGACACTTATTTTCTTTCAGAAACAAAAGCTGAGCATTTCTGTAAACTGAGATACTAAATACCGCAGGAATCACAAGAAATTATGGAGAACTGGTAATACAGCAAGTTTTTGGAGTTATATGACGGGACACCTGTGTCACCTCTGTGGGCTCTTCCTGCAAGCACAGGGTCACTGAAACTCTGCATATACTTCATCAGGGAGGAAAATATTTCTTTTACCTTTTTTTGTTTTTTTTTCTTTGGATGGGACTCATGTTCTATAGTTCAGTAATGATGATTCACAATGTGGTATCAAATATTAATATTCTTTAGGACATCTGGAAAATACTGACTGGAAAATTAAGATGAGATTAATGTACCTTCTGATGTTTTTATCCTCTTCATGCCTCATCATCATGCCCACTGTACCATGAGATCAACAAGATTAGAGAGCTTTGAAACCGCTCACCAGCAGAATGTGATATTCAGGCTGAGGTGAGAAGCTAAGAACAACTGACCTGCACGATTAAGGTGACAAATTAGACGTCCAACAGGACATCTTTGTTCTAAATAAGTGAAGTATGAATCCATGATGCATAGCTGTGTTGACTTCTCCTCAGCTGAACCATAATTAATAAAAGCTACAAACGCAGATTTTGTTGCTGATTCTTCATGATTCAAGTGACAATGAATAACATTGGTCAGCACAGAAGGCAAGGAGAAAGAAAGGAAGGAAGGAAGAAAGGAAGAGAAAGAGAGAAAGAAGAAGAAAAAAATGAGTAAATAAAATGAAAGAAAAATTAAATAATATATGTAAATTATGTAATTTATAATATATGGAAATAATACATATGTAGCATATATGTATTTGTAATATAAGTTGTCTGTAAAATATGTGTATATTTACATACACACATATTATGTGTATGTATGTAAAATATATGCATATATATTCAAAATGGAATGTTTGCAGAATATACGTATATATATTATATATATGTAAATAACCCATTGCCCATTCTCCTGGAGAAGTAGCTCAAGAAGTACTAGGTTCAAGATGCAGCTCCGTTTTGCCTAACATCTAACCTATGGAGCTGCATAGATGCATAAATGCTTGTGGACCGTATGGAATAGACTAGTTTACATTGCTGAAAATGAGTATGGACAGTCGAGACAAACATCTGCTAGTCATGATACAGTTGTATTGTATCCTTAATATTACTTTTCAGTATCTTGCTAGACCTATGATTGTATATCCTTCTAGAGTTTTAAGCTCTGAACGTTTGTAATGCACTTAACCAAACTGGTGCAGCCCTGAAAGGACAAATTCCTTCTTTAGATATATGTTTAAAAAAAAAAAAGAAGAACATGCTCTTCTGTACAGCAGAGAGTGAGTCATTGCAGCATGTATGCAGAAGACATAAAAGAGCACAGAAGCTTAAAAGTGTATTATGGAAGAGAAATAAAATTTCAAAGTGATAACCACTTCTGAGACAGGAAGGGGAGGAGGGGGAAGAAAAAGGAAAAAATAAAAAAGAAATGCAAAATATCCAAGTGTGTCTTTGCTAGTAATTAAACTTTTCACAGAATGTAAGTTTTAACATGACAATGGGAAACAACTAAGCTATTTTTCTCTTCTTAAACAGTTACTGATTGTTTATTGCTCAGAATTTTTGAGTTTCTCAAGCACTTAAAAGGAATCTAATGCACCTTCTTTATGGGAGTCTCCAAGCTTCATGCAGGAATGTTGCAGGGCTTTCAAGATCAGATAAAAAGGAAACTGTTTTGAAAGGGTACCACTAAATAAATGCATTGTAAAATAAATGTTGAGTAATTCAATCATCAGAATGTATGAACAGAGTATACTCTGAAGTGAAACACAGTGACCAAAGAAATTAGTGGAGCCAAGTTGCTAAGCAGAGATAAATAGGGGTCTAATTGGTTTTATACATCTCAATTGAGGTACTTATTCATGTGCAAAAAACTCACAACATTAAAAATAATTTGATTTAGAAATTGTTTTCATGGAAAGCATTTGGTATGACGTTCCTGTATCAATGTAATATAGTGACAGCAAAAGAGAAGATATTTCCAATTAAACACTTGAAAGCTTCATATCCATAAATTAGTTAGCAGGCAATAGAGTTCATATGAACTGTGACTCTGCATGGGGAAATATATTCTCTTCAGAAAAGTCAGGCAATTGAATGATATAAACATAATCTGCAAATCCTGATAGGTCAGTAGTTATCTTTGTAGTTAAATTAAAAATATGCTTTTTAATATGTTTAGCTGCCATCTTCTCCCGGTGGATATCAATGTAGTTCCAAAGATTTGAGTACCAATATGTCTCAGGAAAGCAACAGAAGTGTGTACATCTCCTCTTTATTACCTTTTTAGTGTTGTTTTGTATTAGTAAAAATTAGTTTGGGATGCCATTATCCAGAACTTTCCAACCTCATGCAGATAAAATAAACGAGCTTATACCTAGATTGTCCAATTTCATTTCCTTGTTTTTTTTTTCTCTTGTTCTCTTCTTACTCTGTTCTTGCTGCTCAGTGAGACAAGAGGGATGAGAAGAACTTATTTAATAGCTGACATATTCCAGGTCATGAAGGATGGGAGCTTCAAACCTGTTTACTCAAGATGGAATTAAACCTGCATGTCTTACTGGATCAGGTCTTTAGTTGTGAGTTTGCAAGGTGACCTCAGCCCTGTTATGCGAGGAGTCTCAGCTGGTCAGCATGTGGTAGCTGTACTCTGACTCAACCTGCTTATTCCAAAAATTTACAAGAATGTAGAGCACTAGTTCCCAACTGTTTTGGCTGCATCCCCTTCTTCTTTCCTTTGTGTTATATGTCATGCTGTTGCACTGCTGTCACCTTACCTGCTGCGACTTTATTGTGTAAGTGCCCTGGCTGTTATCACTTTCTTTTCAATACCTACTGGTCTTGAAATCACAAACATAGAAGTCACTGTACTCTGTCAAAAAAATGCTTAGCAGCTGAGGTTGTACTTTCACAGGACTGAAAAACACAGGGTTTCACCTCACCAGTGGAGAACCTGGGATCTTGAATATGACTCCTGACTGGATCCGCATGGGCCATGTTTCTGATTGAAGGACAGGCTCAGATGAAGACCTTTATGTATTTAGAATTCACTGCAGGTTTTCCAAAGAGTTCAGACTCCAGCTTAGGGCTATAAACTTCCAGTTTGGCTTTTATTTTGCATAAAGAACCCTGTGGGAAAAAAGCCTTGTATTTGTGACTTTGAGAACAAAGACAAGAAGTATGAAAAAGTTTAGCCAGTATAATAAGAAAACAGCCATGATTAAAGCAATAGTTCAGTAATGCATTTGATGAACCAGTCTAAAATGAAGTCAAACACTGACCTTCTAGATTATTTCTTAGAAGGAAGCATGTAGCAGATGGGCACTGTTCTTTGCTGGAACTTAATGAAACATGCATCATTCAATGAAAAGAAAATATTCTTCTGTATGAAAAGCATGCTTTCAAGACAAAGAGATATGTCATATAAATACTGATGTACCTGGATTTTGAGTTTTGAAATACTAAGCTTTAATCAAAATTGTATTTCAGTAAATGGAAGGGTGTAATAGTTCAGATAAAATAAATACAGAGGTTTGTTTTTTCTTTTTTTCTAAATGGAAATTGAGTTTGTTTCATAGCATTCTAGCAAAATTTGAAATATGTAATTTTGTTTCTCAAAACAGTTCTGTGTTTTAAGTAACATAGTGATCTTTGAGTGTTCTGAATATATATGTAACAACTTTCATCTTCTACAAAATTTTCATCAAACTTAATGCCCTAAAGTCCACTTAACAAGATAAAAGATGAGAAGAAACATATCTCTAGGAGGTCTATGTAACGGATGCTGAATGACAGCTACTCTGGAAAACAAGATATTTGGTGGTTTGTAATGGACATCAAGATCACCAAATTGCTAGCTGTCTTAAGGAAGGTTGTCATTTAGTGTTCAGCCCTGACAAAAACTGTATCACCATGCAAGTCTTGTAGATGAGGTGCAGACTTGGACTGATTTCACCACACTTCACTTCAGAGCTTTGTATTGTGCACAGCAGAATTTTTGGGTTTTTTTCCCCAAAGGAAGAGAATGAGGCTTTTTATGAACTGAAAGGCTCCTTACTCTCCTCTTACTCCTACTAGTCATTGCCTTCAAAGAAAGAACTAGCCAGCAGGATGTGGTATTTAGGCATAATTTCTTTCTGCATGCTATGGCATGGCTTCAGTCATTTGTAGACTGACTCTGTGATGCTGTGGCTCTGTAATCTGCTGCTGGACTGAACCCAAAGATAAAGGAACTGGAAAGCACTATGGGATGTGCATGGACATAGAATCATTTAGGTAGAGGTTGTGGAAACTTTCAAAACCCGCCTGGACACATTCTTTGAACATGCTTTGGTAGGGAGACTGGACTAAATGACCTCCAGCAGTCCCTTCCAATCCCTACCATTCTGTGATACTGTGATTCTGTGAAAAGGCATTTAAGATCATTAACCTAACACTGCCAAGTCCAATACTAAACCATGTCTGTATCACTATGCCTACACGTCTTTTAAATACCTCCAGGGATGGTGACTCGACCACTTCCCTGGGAAGGCTGTTCTAATGCTTGACAACTCTTTCCTATTATTACAATTTTTTCATAATATCCAACCTAAATCTGCCTGGCCAAACTTAAGGCCATTTCCTTTCATCTTGTTACTTGGGAAAAGAGACCAACACCCACCTGGCTACAACCTCCTTTCAGGTAGTTGTAAGAGCAATGAGGTCTCCTTTCAGCCTACTTTTCTGCAGGCTAAACAACACCAGTACCCTCAGCCACTCTTTATGGGACCTGTTCTCTAGGTCCTTCTTCATTGTCCTCATTGCTCTTTGAAAATCCTCAGGAATGGAGAGGATGAAGACCATCTTCTCTGCTGAAAGTACTGCAGACTTGTCCTTAGGAAACATAAGGGAGGGAATGTGAGTCAACTGGGAAAGACAGCAGGGAGCAGAATCCTTAGAGAAGTTTCTTGACCCCCATGGCACAACTGGTGTCTGTGCTGCTGCTTTCCATCAGGTGGCTGTTCCAGGAAGGTTTTAGCAGCCTGGTTGCAGTCTGTTTTCAAAGATTATGAGCAATGATTTATACTTTTATTATTTTAATAGCTTTTATTACATCTCTAGCAAAGGCAGCAAAGGGCAGAGGCTGTCAGAAAGCCTGGAAGTCGAGACATGAAATTCAGCTTTCTGTGGGTTACCTTTCACACTTCTATTGTGTCTGTGCTTGGTAGCAGAGAAGCAATCAGCAGAAAAACCTGCTAATCTGACCACAGAAAGAACTCAATACCCTACATTTTTCTAACCAGTCCATCTTTAAATTCCATCAACAAGGGACTGTGACCCCTTTAGGAGTCTGCTCCCTTTGCTTGAATTAACACAGTATAGGCAATTTTTCCACTCACGTTTCACACAGAGTTTATTTCCCAGGAGTTAGAAGTAGATACTTAGCTGCTTTTAAAACTTGAGGAGCTCTGTAATTGAAAGCCTGTTATTCTGTGCACAAAATCCTCCAGTCAGTTACTGTTTACTCACATGTGCCAAACTTTGAGCTTCCTTTTTTATCAAGAATGTACAGAACATCCACTTTACAGAAAACTGAAATTTTCTAAA
>NW_008580665.1:0-6380 GCF_000691845.1 Merops nubicus | reverse complement strand
AAAGACCCCCCCCCCCCCCCCGTGTGTTTTTGTTTTGTTTTGTTTTGTTTTGTTTTTTCCTGTGATCATATTGAACTGTTATGTTTTGGTCTCTGGCTTAAAATCCACAGGCTTCATGTTGGATGTATTCAACATGATCAGAGTTAGTCTGGCCTGCAAGAATGCTCTACAGGATCTGGAGTTAATTCTAAACATAATGTTTACCAGAATTAGTGTTAAACAAAATGTTACAGATGGTGTTGTAGACCTGGTTTATTGAACTGGATACATATTTTTAAAAAATACTCTTAAAGTACAAAACAGTGTTAACATCATGTATTTATATTTGCATAAATGCATATACACATAAATATCTCTGTGTATGTGTACATGTGTGTATGTACAGAACCTTCTCTGAAGCTGGCTAAGTTATAGTTAGATAATATCTTCAGAAAAGGTGTCTCGCTTTAAAAGTTTTCAAGACATTGAAACAAATCAGCCACTTACAAAACATAATGCGTTCTAAAGCCACTGACTTTGGAGTATCTCATATCAAATAATTTATAAGCTTTCTTGAGGGTATATTTTAATTTCCTTACAAGAACCAGAGCCCAGCTTCTTAAAGGTATTTTACTCTCTAATTCATGGTGAAATCAGTGTGGATTAGGGATTTAAATTGGCATTAGACTCTTAAATAATTTTGAGAATCTGGATACAGTCTCTTAACCACAATGGCATTTATAGCAGTTAAGAAAAATAATACTAAAATGATAAGTATAAAGTAGTTTTGACTATTAACTGAAACTTATCTCTGTCAATACAGTTAAAGCAGTCCCCCAAATCTGGAGGCATTCAGCTGTGCATTTAAATTGTTGTAGATGAGAGACAATAGACTAAGCCACGGTCAACACTGATAAAGGTCACCTCTTAGAAATAAAGAAATTTTTAAGTAGCTGTCTATTTGCTCTTGGTGGACCTAGTGAGTGTCATCAAATGCTGCCTGGTCACAGACCTCAGTACTGTGTCTTGTCCATGAAGATGACTGATATAGGTCACCTGTCCTGATCCCATTATAGTGCACCTGCTCGCCCCGTCTCCCCATATCTTCATTTAGATGCTGCACTCTGGTTTGGTTTTGTTGTTTTGTTTACCCCTGAAAATATTTACTATGTGCTAGTGAGTGTTTGTTTTCTTCTGCCCCAGAGGTGGCTGTATTCATCTCCGTGGTGGCTGAAACAACTCCTGGGCAACATTTCTGTTCATAAAATGCCTGTGGGCACCTGGGATGAAGGTGATGGATCTGTTGTGCAGGGAAGCTAGTATTCTCCTCCTGCCCAGCTGACACAGGTGGCTGAGATATGTTAGCTGGTTTAAGTATACATATATACACGCAGGTATATTTATACAGCTTGTAAAAACACTGCTTTCTGATCAGGCCATTGTCAGGTTTTTTTCCATTTCAACTAACTTGGTGCAATACAGCAGTCCCATGCATTTACTTCCACAATTGCTTTCCTTTTTTACCCATTTACTATCCTTTTAATTAGCTGCTGCTAATTAAAAAAAAAAAAAAAAAAGAAAAAAACCCCACAAACATATCCAGGCTGTTGTGAAAACCAGTGATAGTCTATGAATTAAATGAATAAGGACAAATAGAAGTTAAGCTCATTAAGGCTTACAGGGGTTAACGAGAAGGAACATTAGGTGAACATTTCTGAGAATTATAAAAGGCGGCTTCACTGCCATGTGATCTAGTGCAGAGGCTGGATCTGAGCATGTATGGGGATGTGAATAAAATATCACAAGTGAGGGGAAGGATTTATAGTCATCAGCTACTTCACAGTTGCTTTTATGAAATGGCTGTTGTGAAAACATACAGTAGATTTTCCTGTGATAAAAGGTGGATGAATGATGTTAACTTTATGATGCAATGGCTGAGAGCTATGAAACTTGGAGAGAAAGCCTTTGCACAGAAGCTAAGCACACCCCAACCAGTCGTGTAGCTAATCATAACCATTTGCACATGTTGGAAAAGCCATGGGAGTGATGCCAAGCAGCTGAGTAAGCCAAGGTTTTTGGGCGCTGTAATGCAGACAGGAATTGCTGCATTACACTGAACTCTGTTGCTGTTTTAATGATGTATCTTACACACACGAGACATGGCCACACTTGGGCTATCTCTGCACATGCAGCAGATATGTCTCTCTCTGTATATAGAAATAGATATATAAAATGTAAAGAACATGCAGTTTTTTAGCTAACTGCTGAGCCTGAGCTTTGTACCACACTGTGGCACAATACAGCATATCTAAACATGTCCAAAATGTTAACTGCAATAATCTCCAGGTCAGGTTATTTAAAATAAACAAACAAAAAACCTAAACAAAACTAAATTAGACAAAACCAAACCCATTTACTTATTGTTTGAAATAGTCTCAACTAGACCTAACTGCCCACAAGTTAATAAATGTTTCAGATTGTGTTCAGCCACACAGGTGTTATGACTGAAGTATCCAAGTGAATTTGTATTCTGTAGTAAGGTGGCCACTTGTTTTGTAAGGCAGCAGAAGATGCTTGCATTGACAGGAGGTAGGCAATAAATGTCACTCCAATTCTCCCAAACTTGGATGATAAGGGATAATATTAGAGTGGCTGGGGTTAGGGCAAAGAAATCTATATAGAAGTATAGGTGAAAATGGCAACTAGAAATAAGCAAAATAAAGCCAAATGAGGCCTAACAGCAAATGTGTCAAACAGAGGACACAATTAGAAATGACTGCAGCCCTTATGTACATACAGAGTGTTGAGTGCTGAATTAGGCCTTTGCAAAAGGTGTTTGATATTGGCATCCTCTAAGGAAAAGGTGGTGGTGTCTGTGCAGAGCTTCAGACAAAGGAACAGGCTTGCTTTGCATAAAAGTACTAAACGGCTCGACCTCTCAGATCTCAGAGGAACCAGGAGATATTTGCCTCAACTGTTGATCATTCTTTAAGCATATTTGACCACTTCCTGGTACAAATTCTGGTAGGGATAGAATGAATTATTAGTCTAAAGGAAGCTTGCTCTAGTAATCAGTTGAGTAATAAAATGAATCGCTGGTGACTTGCAAAGGTCTTGGCTTATTCCTGGTATTTTTAGGTAAGCTGAAGTATGAGGTCTCTGAGGCTCAACAGTTTCATTCTGGCTTCCCTGGGACCAGGTATTAACAAAACGTGCCAAGAGGACTAGCTTTTTTAATCTCATCTGACCTTTGATGTACAGATGTGCTGATGCCCTTCTACACTGATGGTAATAATTTCTTTATACTGCATTTCCAGGGGCGTGAAAGCACTAATAATAATTATAAAAAAGTATCCACTGACTTCTCAGCAAAATAATTCCATCTGAAATTATTCTTTCTTTCTTCTAATGTCCTGGATTTTGGGATTAGCCAGTAAACAGGAGAAACAAATTAACCTTCATGCAGTTTTTTTTTTTTTCTGTGGATCTCACTAACCTCCAATATAAAGGGAAATGCAGCTGAACAAAGATGCAGATTATTAATATTGAAAGGTCAATTTCATTATAATTAATCTATGGGGACATAAGTGGGGTACTGAGGGATGCTGTGGCTTGTTTTGTTTAGGGTCTAAGGAACAGAGAGTAGCTGGTTTGAGTAGAACAACGATATTATGGAAAGTTCCTTTGAAATAGTTATTTATTATACTAAACTGAAATGTAAGATGAAGACCTTTACAAATGGCACCATCTATGCACAGTGTAATACCAATCTTCTGTGCCAAAAAGATGTATCAAGATGGGACAGCCAGCAAATGCTTTTTAAAGACCAGACCTAAAACCAGAGAGTCTAATTTGTCTGCAGAAAGTCAACACATATCTAATAAGCTTGGGCCATGACCCAGTTTATCTTGAATCCTAAACTGGAAAGCCTATTAGCCACAGGCCAACCCCCCTCTGCTTACAGTGCTTATGGGAAAAAGGGAGGTTAGTATTCATTTCAGGGGCAAGAGCTAAAGGATCACATCACTAATTTTTTTTTTTCTTACTAGTAGCTGGAGTTTCTCACAAGTGACAAACCACAGGAGAGCTTTGCTTTGGGCAGGGTGCTGTAAAGGTCTGCTGCTGAACTTTTGGCAGTGGGGTCTTGCACTGAGGTCTGTCCCCTCAACGGGGAGATTAGTTCCTGAGTTTGTTACTTGGGACATTTTTTCCACTTTGTGATATATTCTTGTCCTTTGTGGGAAATGACATAAATTTATTACAGATCAGAACCATTACTGGTGCAAAAATCATCTTTTGAGATCTGTACAGACTGTTTTGCACATATTGACTTCTTGGGTAGGGGAAGGTTTCTGCATAGAAAACACCAAATTTTGGGAGTTTGTAACAAAGAATCTAGTGACACTCACTGTTAAGGTTTATTTCAAGTCCTAATTTCTTTAACATGCTTTGAAAAACACCCCATATGTTTTATAAGGATCTGGCTTGCTGTGTGAGAATATACAAAGGAGTGCTTTAAACCACATTTCACAAACAGCGCCTGCAGATGTTCTGAGGCCTGGGCAAGGGATTATGCCTTTCTATTTTAAACTACTTCCAAGTCTATTATTGCTGAGAGGAGATGAAGGCGTGTAATGTTTTTGGTCCTCTGAAGAAACCAGTCTCCTAATCAATGTGTGGGAGCTGTGGGTGTATGAAATATATTGAATGTCGCCCACCTACTAAGGACCATTATGAATTGGTAATGGTGTTCAACACCACTAACATGTTCTCTATGGGGCAGTACTATCATTTAAGCTGATTTCTGCAAGGAAGCAGTTAGTCTTCAGAAATAATGAATCATAACGACTTCTGAGACACCTCCCACTGAGGATCTGAATACTTTAGTAGATGATCTGAGGTACTTCAGGGTATGAAAGTCTTCAGGTGCATGAGCTAGGGTGATATCTTCAAAGAGCTTTTTCAGAACTGATAACATTCAAAGGTACCTCAAAGACAACTTTAAGTCTATGCTTTTCCTAGTAAGTAGATACCCTTTACTTAGATTTCAAAAATTTTAATAAATCTGCTTGAAACTTAACAAAGTTTTGACAGAAAAGAAAAAAAAAATAAGCATTCTTTTCTAAAACTAACTTTAAAAAGGGAGAAAAGATGATCAAGAAAAGACCAAACTGAAAACTGAAAAGTAAAACTGAATAGTGTATATAGTCTTTTAATCAGTTTTGCTAATGAAAATGATAGAGAACAGGTCAACCAACAAAGGTATTTATCTTCACTGTATTCACAGAACTACAATGTTTAGAGATATTTTTTTAGAAAACAGACTTGCAGGCTGTTGGGATTTAGTTATATGATTTAAGAGGTCTTGGTTTACTGAATATGCTTGATAATGTTTCAAGATTTTTCCATATATAGGTGGAGAAACTGAAACAAGCAGTTCCACAAGCAGAATGAATGAAATCAAATTTCATGTGGCTTTGTATGTTCAGACTGAATTTATCTACTCTCATCTAATGAAAACCCAGCTGAAGCTTTTCTTGACGACAGTTCCAGCAGCTGCCTTTCCCCAGGCAGCAGAGTAGGAGCTCCCTTTTCCTGTCTTATACATGGCTGTGTGTTTTCTTGAAACTCGTAGGGGAACACAAAATTCTTAAAAGCACACCTGCCAAAATAAAAGATGTCTTCACATGTGTAAGTAGTTCCCAGGCAAAATACCAGTAGATGGCACTTGAGAATATGCAGTGCTGTTCCTGGGTTCTGTAGCATAATAAATCCTTCTCTTGTGCACTGTGACAGCATTTTGTGAGTAGATCGTTTTGTAACACTCCCGACAGGAACCTCTTCATGGGAATCTCCCGCCTGCTGGAGGCAGCTGCATTTGCCAGCTCAGTCTCCTGCAGCTGGGAGGGGTGAGAACAGGGTGGTCCTGTTAGGGGGCATTGCTTTTGCTTATGCATACTGTGTTTTCTTCTGAAGACTTCAAGGTGAGCTACTCAGAATGAGGGAGCACAGCTGTGCTTTGCAAAATGGACAGACACACACCTGGGAAGTGGAAAGAAAGCTGAGTTGTATAATAGCCAAATGGCATGCATTGGGTAGCCTGGACCAGCTGTGTAAGCCATGACAAAGCCATGGAGCCACTGCAGTGCCACGGGGCCTGCCTCCTCTGTGTTGAGCCTTCTTGTGCCACACCAGGTGGAAGAACATCACTCTTCACTTGAAGGAAAGATTGTTATTATTTATATCTCCAGTCAGTCAAGGAAAACAGTTGGAACATGACTATCTTAAAGTAAAACCACATTACTGTGAGTACCTGTAATTTCTAACAACAGAGAGAAAGACTGTACTGGTTTGGGAGGGGGGGTGGTGGTGAACCTGTTGCCCCGGTTCAGGCTAGACAG
>NW_008580664.1:81686-114054 GCF_000691845.1 Merops nubicus | reverse complement strand
TTTTTACACGGAACCAGGACAATCTCCCAAACAATGCCAAACCTCAAGTCCCCAAGAAGACCCTTAATGTAGGAAGGCAGAGCTACTTATCAGTGATGACTTAAGCCTGTCATGCTACACGCTTTATTCCCAAATTCTCCATTTGGAGCTCTTGAGAAATGCAGTCTCATTGGTGCACATCCCCAGCTTCAGGGTTGGTGGTAGCTGAACAAGCTATGTGTACACCCCTGCTTTCCATGACCCCACCTAGGTGCTGTCGTAGCTTATTGAATGAATGTTGCCAACAGACACTTGCCTTGGAGATCTTAGCTAGAGTTTGGTGGTGTTTGATAGAGAAATTTTGAAGACAACCTTCAAATTTGCTTTGACTGAATTTTCAAAACACTTGATGTTGTATTAAATAAAATACTTGTAATAAATCAAATGAAAATAAATATATTAAGTTTTACTTTAGTAATTCAGAATTTTTAGGAATGATTAGATATTCCCAAAGTTTGCCATGCAAAAAACATGAGGGTGTGTTGCAGATGGTGCTGTAAATCAAGGAGTATGTTGTCAGGACAGCTCATTTTCATTTGAGCTTGTCTAGTTTGGTCACAATAGTGCTTTGGTGCACTTGCAGTCACTGTTTTGGAATACCAGACGTGGTGCCATTTGATAGACCAGCAAAGTTGCAATACAGTTGCTCAGCTTATTAGAGCTATGAGTCTGTCTGTTGACAAGCACAATAGTGAATGTAGCTTGTGCACTTTTGTGAGTGAGGCAACCACGCTTGGTTATTTTCAGCTGTTTCTACAGTTTTAGTGCACTGTTGCTGTGACTGTACTTTGAGCAAAAGAATTTTAGATCTTCAGTATTCAGAGCCAGAAATCATGTCCAAAGGCTCATCATCATTGAGCGGATCCTTCTTGAGACATCTTATTCAGCAGTCTGAGGATGAAGATGCCTAAATGTTTGTTTTCAAGGCCCTGAACTCTGCACTCATGCTCTTGCTTTGTCTGCAGAGCAGTTGTAGCAGTGAAGATGTCATGAGGATCTTTCTTAGTTAGCTGCTTTGCTCTGTGCAAATTAATATGCAACCCTCTGCTTTTCAGTGTGAATTTTTGGGGTAATTTTTTGTTATTTACATATAATCGATTTACATATGTTATTGTTTATATGTAGATATGAAATGTTCTATGCCATTTGTGCTTTAGTTATCAATCATTCTAACAGTTGATACTCGTAGTGCTAACTTCTTTTTTCCCTTGAGGGCTCTGCTTAAGATTTTTCTAAGTTTTATGGTCTGCATCTGAAGAAAAAGAAATGTTTGGTAGCAGAGCTGTCAGGGTGTTGAAGTTGATTGATACTAAGGAAAAGCTACTTGTGCAGTATAGTTGTATCTCAACACTTAAGTGAAGTGAGACCTTGTCATCAATATCCTAAATATGAGTCTCACTTGAAGGAATGTAGTTGCTTCCCGCTGCTTGTTCACTTCACATGGTCTTTCACACACAGTCCTTTCACTCTCTGTTGTTTTTGTTCACGTAACTAATACGTGCTGTTCATACTTTTAACTGTGTGGGTTGTCCCTGTGCAGTACATTATTAGCAACAGCATTTTTTTTTCCTGAGATTTTTTCCACTCCTTTATAGTCAGGGTCAGTAATGGAAGTTGTTAGTTTGACAGAATGGGCTGTTCTGTGCATGAATAGGGCTCCTGGAGCAGCCAAGCCTGGAAACTTTTGGACTTCTTTCTTTTCCCATGGACATTCCAGTAGCCCTGGGCGACTTGACCTAGGTAGAGATGTCCCTGCTTGTGTAGGGAGGTTTGACCAGATGACCTCTAGAGGTCCCTTCCAGCTTAAAACATTCTATGATTCTGCGATTCAAGGTGACATCAGCAACAAGCTTATATTTGTGTTCAGTTTACACCTTCCTACATGCTTATTTTGCATTGTCCATCTTACAGCTCACATTTTAGGTTGTAAACTGGTTATGTGGTCATGAACTGTGTGTCAGCAGAAGGAAAAGCAAGTGTAGTCACATTTTTTTGGGGGTGCTAGTTCATTAAAAACAATACCAAATAATATATTTAGTATCTCTTTATGGCTGGAAGATTTCTCTGACAACAGGCAAAGGCTACCTGTGGACTAGATGAGGAATATTGACCTTTAAGAACTTACCCCTAATAAATATCTTTGGTTTTATTTAAGTAAAGAGAGTTGCCTTGGAACCTGCTATTTTTTTTACTATAAGTAGTACTTTGGGTGACATCTATTTTAGATATCTTGGAGATGTTGCAAGGCCAATAGGATAATATGAAATTGTATGATAGAGTACACAGACTGCAGAAATATTTGGCAATTTTTTTTTCTAGGTGGATTTTGGATCAGACTTCTAACAGATATGGTGTGTTACTGTTGCCCACACCCCTGCAATCTTATTTTTCAATTGATGCCTTCTCATTCTAAATACTGTATTCTCTCCATGCTTTCTTTACCATTTCTCCATTTATTAGAAATAAGAATGATCAATGTGGTGCCAGCTCTATTCTGCATGGTCCCACTTGTCTCTATATGAGAGGGTCAGAGAGGTCCTTGTTGGAGCATCTGATGAAGGCTGTGCTGCCCAAATGGTGTGCATCAGAGTGCTGTCGAGGTTTCTGGGTGACTAGGTGACCCTTCACCTTTTCAGTCAACATTGAATCAGTGCTGTTATGCATTATGGTACTTCAGGGCTTCATGTTAGAATCTTCTAGTCATGCCACCATTTACTTCATTAGTACAGCTATAGTCATTAGCAGACCAGCTGCAATCTAACTAATAACTGCATTTTGTCTATCAATCTTCCCTCTCAGAATAACAATCATTCTGTGCTGCTTTTAATCATTAGTTCTAGGGTGCATCAGGAATCTTGCAAATATGGTCTTGCCACAGTGCTGAGACTCCAGTTGAGCTCAGGATCTGGCCACATGTGTTGGTGAGACACTTGAGTGACCTCTGGAGTAAGAGTTGGGGCCTGGATTTTCAGAGTTTTGGCTGTGGTCTCAGTTGCAGAAGTGTCCATAATTTCATGCATTATTGGTCAGGTTTTAGAACCCAGCCTGAGTTGCCAGTGATCTCAGCACATCTTCCTTTTTGGTTTCAAGATTTTCTGCTCAAGTTGTTTTATTTTTAAATTTCATTAATTCCGTGAAAAGTTTAAGTGAATAGTCATCCAGCAATTTGCATGAATTAAATAATTTTCAAGTACTAATTAGAAAAAGTGTGAAGAGCACAAAATATTGAGGCAAAACGTGATTTTGTTTTAAAAGAAGAAAAAACTCACAACTGCTAGCAGTTCAAAGCTTTATGGCCATTGGAAGGTTTTTTATTTTCTTATCTTGCTTTTCCCATGCTTTGGAAAAACAACAGATGCAGTTTAGTTTATGCTTTTTTTTTTTTGCGGGTTGTATTTCTAGATTGAGGTAAACAATTGCATAACCAGAGTAAGTAGAACTCCAATCTAAAAGCTACAATGAGTAGAACCACATAGCAGGATGCCAAAACCAAATGTGTTTGTTTTAAAGGGACTTAGAGGTTTTTCTTGTATATCTGAGAGTTTTGGAAATTTGATGCATCCTGGTTAGTGTGCAGAGGATCGATGTTTCTTGTTCAGAGCAGAGGACCATGTTGTGATGTATTTCTGAACAGTAGGTCACAAAGTACCTCCCAGGTGATTCTCTTGAAGCTAGTGGTGCTATTATTGAAATAAAGGTGGAATAACCAACTTTTTTTTTTCTGTAAGACTGTTTATAAATCTATGAAAATAAAAGGTACAACATAACCAGCATTTCTTTTGCCCCTTAAAAACCTTACACATTTTTTGTTGAGGCAAGAGCAAACGAATCAGATGTTAGGTACGCTGACAGAGGTCAGTTACTTAAATCACTGAACAATTAAATTGGAGGTAATTTTCTGTTTCTCTGAAATGTGCAATAGCCCAGCTGGAGACAACTGAACACAAGACAACTTTACTCTAAATTGATCTAGGATGGACCAGGTCATTTAATCATGTGTCATATTCTATCCATTAAATGGTTTAAAAATTAACCTTTGTGTAATCCTTAAACTGCATCTGGATTAAATATTTTGAGAAAGTTAGGACTATTCCTTTTCCTTATTGCCAAAGTGAAGTTTAAGACTCCCCTTGAGGAAACTTTTGGCCCAGCCCCCATCTTCACATGTTTCCCAACATGTCTTTACTGCTCTCCAGTGGAAATCTTGGGAAAAATTTATCTCTACTGAAGTCAGTAGAAATTTTATTTACTTCACAGAAGCAAAGATTTCACTCTGGAGTGGAGCATTTTTTGAAAAATTGAGAAAATAGAGCTTGGAGCCACCAAGCCAAACACAAAAGTAGTGAGATTTGTCTGTGGCAATGTTTCTACATGCATTAATTTGTGACTTTTTGTTTGTTTGTTTTAGTTGTCTGTTAATAAAAAAAATAATAATTCAGGTGGTGTCTTTTAAATGCTTCCTCCTGCCTCAGTCTGCAACAAAGCTATATTCAGCTTTCTGCTTTACATTTAGTATTTCTGCCTTGGAGAAGATGTTATTTTCATTCTGAGACACTCATGAGTTGCCTTATTGCAAACCTTTTGAGCAAAAGTCTGATCCTGCAGTTAGCTCAGTAAGAGTTACAATTCAGAGTTACAGTGAGCTTTTACATTTCTAGGAGCAATGGCCTTGGTACAGCAGCTTGAAATCTTTCAGGTAATAAATCTGACTGCTTCAGTTAGCTTCTTTTTGTTCAGCGATGAACTGGGGAGTGTGTGTTAGGAGCGTTTTCCTTGCCATTGTGCTTGCATAGCCTCAGGACTAGTACTACATCAGTGTAAATAAGATGCTTACTGACAGTATAAATTACAAAGTAGCTTCTTTTTTGTGTATGTTGTTGAGAGTACTGTTCTTACAGATGTTTTTCCTCCATTCTGCTTTTTCCTCAGCCTTTCATTATCCCAAGCTCAATGTGTCTCAGTTGATGAAATCTTCCTGGGTGAGAACAGGTACGTACAATCTCTCGTGAGTAAGAGTGCAGTTATTTTTGTTAGCAAGATAACTAGCCTACGTAAGTATTGATAGCTTAGGGGTGCTGCATTTTTATGAGGTAATAATGTACCTGAGCTGAATAAATTCTAAAACCAAAGGCCTAGTGACCTGGAATATCTGGGAAATGTAATTCCCAGATCTAGAATGAGCTACTACAATTCCTTGATAATGCACACAAAGTAGTTTTTATCTATAAAGCAGTTCATTCTTAGTGATAACAGTTACATTGTCAAGTATAAAGTGTCTATGCTGCATGCTGTTGATATACCATATGGATTTTTAGGTTTTTATTTTAAGTGAAAATTAAAATTTTATGTAGCATTTTCTACCAAAACACACCAGGGGTAAGACAGAATGAAAATGGATATATTCTGAGTACATGAAAGAGTTCCATTACATTTCATTGATCTCTGCTGATTCATTTGCAGCAGATCTCTCCCACTCAAGTCTTCTGGATGTTTTATTCTATACTTCAGATACGGTTGAGCTGTCATATTTGAGTGCTCAAAGGCTATTGAGGTTGCCTGAGTGCGGAGGAAGCCCAAACAGTGACCAGGCTGTGGCTACCAAACTTGCTGTTAGGATGCAAAAGCCCCTGAATACATTTTTGTCTTCCCACAACTTTACCACCTGTAGTTCCCTAGTTGTGTAGACTTGCTCTTTTTTCAGATATCCCTGTCTCTTCTCACCAGTGTTCCAGTGTACTTTTTAAGCAGGAAACAAAGTTGCAACTTAATTTCTGAAGCCCATGCACTTTCAGAGAAGAAAAATGAAGAGCTTCAGGTCATGATTCAGTAACATGAGAGAAGCTACCTATGTGCATCCCACATCCAGTGTCATCCTTCCTTAGAGATGTGTTGGCTTTTGTGGTCACACCCTTTCTCACTCAGCCTTAGGTTTGCTTTGTTCATTGTTGCAGGGCTGCAAGCTCCCTTAGGTCCTGCAGTAAGAGGGTTCTTCCAGGTCAGAAATCACATCCCTTTGGGTTTTTCAAAACTTCCTGACTGTAAACTTTTGAATTGCAGCACCTTTATTGCTGTAGAGGAACTTTTTGTAATCCCAGTTCTTGCAGGCAGCCTGGGAAGAGCTAGTGGACTTTGATGGGGTCAGTCCTTTCAGTCTGTACATTGTATATAAGGGTAATGAATCGTGACATGGGAAAATGACAGAATTCATGCACATAAAGGTTTTTATTATTAGATTACACTGATTTACGTGCATTTATTCTAGTAGTCATGAAATGCTGGGATACCCAGTGTTCTTTGTAGCTGTCCCTCTCAGTTGTAGACTACAGTTCATGCTATTAAGCATAATTCACTGATACTGAAATTCAATACACAGGCTTCTACTTGCTGTGTCTAATAGCCTTTGGCCACTGTCTCTTTATTTTGCTATTTAGTTCTGAGATACTTAGTCTATGATTGAATTTAGAGGACAGATGCTGTTGCTCTCTGTGAGAAATCATGAAAATGTTTCCTTTTTCTGGTGTCTGCAATGAAAATTTTTAAATGGAAAAAGTGGGTTTGATAGTTTTGCTTTTAAAATTAAATGCATGTGTTTAATTGTATTAGTTTATTAATCATGATGCTTCAAAAAATATGAGAACACTTAGTGAAAGGGGGACTTAAAAAAAAACAAATCAAAACAAACAAACAAAAAAACCAAACAACACATTTTAGTGGAGAAGCACAGGAATGAAAACTGAATTATTTTCCTGCAGTCAGCAGTGAGTTGATTTACTATCCTTTAGAGTTAAGTCATTTGAATGACTGTCACTCCATTCACTCCACTTTTCTTTTACTGGATGCTGTCTTGTTAGTAAAGGTCTACAATTTTTTTCATGTTCCTTATCTGTTGATCCTTGGGAACACTTTTCAGCATTAGCTGCCCCAGTGACCGGTGGCTGGGAGCTGAAATGGCAGGGCTACTAGCCAGTTGTTTTGTGTTATGATGGGCACACTTGTTTATCTTATTAAAGGTAAGTGCACGTGGCATGCACAGTTTCATTCATGTGCTGCTGTTGTACCTTTTCTCCTTTATTCTGAACCCTTGCACTGCCCATCTCCACCACTGTATCACTTCTGAGCACTTTTTGGTTGAAATTAGTTGCAGCAGACAATTTAAACTTTCTTTTTTTTTCTTAAATAATTCATGGAATGCTCATAAGTTTGGTGTTTTTAGAATTTAAGCTGTTATTTTTCAGTATTTTTGGTCTGGCCCTTTAAAAAAAAAAAAAATTAACCTTTTTCCACCCAATGTCTTTTCCCACATGTAACCTCCAGCTGAACTGGGTGGTATTCCCATATGAATACATCTACTCTTGAATTGTCCATGAGCTGTCACAGGGTGACTCAAAGCTTTTAACTGAAGTTGTGTAACAGCCACAGAAAAGTTTTGCTGATTGCTTTGTGTTCTTGGGTTGTTTTCCCTGCAATGTAGTTCTCTTGGGTGTCGTCGACCAGCGAATTCAGGAGGAAGTGTTCCAGGCCGAGATGGAACGGAAGCTGGCTCACCTGTTCAACGAGGCTTTGCTCAGGGGGCGGGTGTGGAGACGAGCCAGCTTTGCAGGCAGCAACATTGTGCAGGTATTAAGAGCTCAGAGGAAGAAATAAAGGGTAATAAAATACTGAATAAGTAAATATTGTCTAGGTTTTGTGTTGAGAAAGATAATTCAAAAACATGTATCACATTTGGCTGGTTGATGGTGCTTGTATTTTGCACCCAGAATATGGTTCTTTTGGATACTTTATTGTCTTTTAAGCTAAACATAACAAATGGAAGCAACTCTGAGTAGTTAAGAGGTTACTAAAATATTCTGATGACTTCTTAAAACAACATTGAGATTATTTACTGTAAACATCCTATGTTAAAAACTTGCTCTCTTGTCTGACTTACATGGTGCTTAGCAAAAGGAGACAGGATAGTCATCTGAGACAAAATACTGTTGGAAAAGTTATTTAACAGCTCTCTGTGGTGTTTTGATGATGGTGTTGAAATATGAAATAGAATAATATGCAGCTTGATGCAGCAGCACAGTAGTGTGTTCTACTCTTTAATTGCCTATTTGTCACAGTACTCTTGGTCACAGGAATGGCTTTTAATGATGTCAGAGTTGGCACATGTGACAGCTTCGACTGTCAGGATTCTAGTGGAATTATTCACATATTCACAAAAACTTGGATGTTTAATTTTAAGTTTTTAATTCTCCGGTGTGTTCTTTCTCCTCAGTTCAACAAACTTAAAGCCAAAATACTTTTTAATAGCTCATCTTCCTAAAAATTACTTTTTCCAGCTAATTCATCGACAGTTGGTTTGCCTCACATATGCCCTTCTAGTAGTTCAGTTCTATTATCTTTATTTAATTTAATGCTACAATTTTTGCTACTACTTAAATTAACAGATGTTGGAATTTTCTTTCTGATGTTTTCCTGTGTCAGAAACATCTGTTTCAGTAACAGATTTTATTTTTATTTTTATTTTGTGCAGCTTTGAATTGCTGTAAATAGATTTCTGCTTCAGATCTTCTATTCCCAGCACTGCTTATTGCACTTTGTTCTTTATGCCTTAGTCTTCCTTTTGCATATAAATTAAACAAATATTTCTTAGGTTGCTAGGAAAGATACCACAACCTATGAAACGTGTATGTGTAGATTACAGTTTTATGATTTTACGTAGTAAAGCTCGGGTAATTTGTTTTTGCATGCACAATATTACAGGCAGATCCTTTCTAGATAAAGAACAGTATTTTGGAAACTGAAAATACAGTGGGTTTTAAATTACTTTTTATTACTTACTGAGATATAAAATGAGGTCTGCAGCTCATGTTCCAAGCAGCAGTGCTGCTCATTTATGCCTCTAAAGAGTCTGCAAACTGCTGTCTTTGGACAGTGGAGGATTCTTGCGGTTATGGTCCAGACTTTCTATGATCCCACATAACACAGGGCTTCTCCAGGGGCTCACAGCCCAGGCTGTGGGATGGGGTTAGCACTGTAGTGAAGGAGGAAGGCTGAAGGAGCTACCTTGCTGCTAGGTGTTCAGGATAGGTATTCTTCTTCTCTGCATGAGAATGGACGGTGCCATCAGGTACTATAGCTTCTTGGTAGCTTGGTTTGGCAGGACGTTCAGGTGTGTGGTAGGTGAGACAGCCTCAGAGACTTGTGTGCAGCTGGAGCAATGCACCTGGTAGTGGGCTCCTGAGTGGATGACGATTTCTTTTCAAGGATGCTCTTCAATCAGTTGAGGATTGGGTCCATAGTCATTTCCAATGAACCTTTTTGTTTTACTGCTGCTAATTGTAATCCTTTTAGCCAAGTTTAAATGCTGTATGTGAAGGGTGTTGTATATATGCATCCATATATATGTTTAGGGAGAGCTATTAATGTTCTTTGTGCTTTATGTTCAGATTTTCCCATATATATTTCTTGCACAGAAACCAGTCACTGCTGTGACAGTAGGCCACAATGAAGTGAAAATACAAAAGCTGTTACAGAAGCAACAGCAAAGTGTTATATACTTGCTATTGACAGGATATGCATATACTTTTTATTAACAGGACATGCATATATCCACAGAAAACCAGACACGCATTTCACTTGTGTTGAGCCCCTGTAGACAAGAATTTTTCCTGAGGTGAAAGATATTCATAGTATATTGAACTGTGACATTTTTAAGCTCTGGAAAATCAAGACTGTGAGTCAGAAGGTGAAGCAATTATTTGTGAATGTTACTGCAGGCATGTTAGTTTCCTTTCACATACTAAGAAAAAGGAAGAGATATCTTGTGAGACTTAGATTACATTTCTAAAGGCATGTGTTCGGATCCAAGAAAGTTAAAAAATACTCTTTGAATCTAGATGCTTTGAATAAGAGCTTTGGACTACCTAGGGTGTCCAAATGGCATACTTTCCCCTTCCATTTGCCTATCAATGATGTTAACAGGTGGCATTCCACAATAAAAAGAAAAGAAAAAAGGCTGTAACCGTTACAAACAAAAAAAACTCTGAAGCTTCAGATAGTTCCACTGGGTTTTGTGTGATGCTCATAATGCTTCACAGAGCAAGTTGTATATATTTTTAATATGTATCTGCTGTTGCTGTGAATTTGAAGGCATGTGTTTAACATGGTTTGAATTGCATCTGCAGAGGCTAGGCACTACGCCACATTTGGTCAACAGTTTACCATAACTCAATTATCAATAATTTTTTGTAGGAATTAAATGGCTTAATTGTAGTTTAAAATACATCAAGAGCTAATACAAAAATAATTGATTTTCCTTCATTTCAGTGTGCTTGGTCTTTTGAACCTAATAGAAAGTGAAAAGTGATCCTACTAAGCAACAAAAAGAACAATGTTCTGATTTAAAGAGCATGTTTTAATTAATAAGGCAGAAAGCAGAATCTTTTTAGAGTTTTGTGTTTTTTTTTCCCTAGGCGATGAATGGCAAAAAATGGAAAACAATCCTCACACATGCATTTTGGAGATTGTATGTTTGCTTGTTTCTAAGTAAAGCTCATGCCTTTGAAACTCTGACCCAGTTCACCCAGGGATTCCTCACTCCTGATGGAGCTGCTGGCTGGGACATCCCACTGGCTGACTGACATTCTGCAAACGCCTTGCGAGCTTGCCCATCACATGAATTTCCCCACTTGAAATTATGCACTAGATCTGGTTACCAAGGCAACTCTGCTTGCTGACCTATGATATTTTCTTGAAAACACTTTTCAAATTAAATTTACTGACACCTGAACACAGTTAAGCCTTTACTCTGTAGAGGTTAAATGCACATCTAATATCAACAAAGATGGTATCATTTATGTACACAAAAGCTGGATTAGTCTTTTTTTCATTTTCTGCCTCACATGTATTGAAATTCTTCTATCTCCTTCCCTATGTCATACTTCACGGCCAGAGTATAAATGTAAAATACTTAAATGCTTCCTTACACATGGGTTGTTTTGCTGAATACCTGGAAAATACAGTTTTTGCTTCTGCTTGCATTCTTAGCACTCTGAAGCATAGAGACACCTCTTTAAAAGGAGACAAAAGTAATTGAAGCTGCACAGAGTATGATTTGGAGAAAAATGGCACAAAACCTAGTATATAGGAATTGAAAAAATGAGCACAGTGGCTGCATACCTCAGTTTTATAAACAGACTTTAAATCAGTTCACATCCAGTGTGCCATTTTCTGTGTTGCAGCAAATTTAAAAAAAAAAAAAAAAAAAAAAAAAAACCACCAGACTTTTTTAGTGAATCACTGACAGAGATGAAAACTGAAGTACTGATATTGTCACAGCTGCTGTATTTATGTACAGGTCTAGGTCTCTCGTAGTCACCTCAAGAATACCCTACCCAGCCATCAGCTTTCCCAGAATAGAAATCCATAACCGTCTCCCCTTGGACTTGAAATTTTGTCTGCAGTTTCCTTCAGTAGGGTGTGAGCAGTCATAAAATACTGTGTATTCAGAATGAATTATTTCAGATAAATCTTATCTAAAAACAGTGAGCTTTTTTTGTTAACACCAGGATGTACTTCCACCCTACACCGCATTTCTTCATGCTCATTCCCAAGTTCTCTATACTGTGCCAAAATACCTCCAGCTGCTACTTCCTATCTCCACGTCAACTGTCCTCACCCGTCCCTGTTCCTCAGCATAGGGAGTCGCACACTGTTGGGTTTAATTCCGTGTTAGAAATTGTATTGTTTCAGTTGTGGCAGCTTGCACTGGAATCTGTCCTCCTTTCCCTCTGCCCTTTCTAAAGGCAGCTGTGGAGAGGTCCCTTTTTTAACCCATTCAGCCAGTTTCTGACTGTTACTCTGTGTGTATAACATACAATTACAGTACTCCTTGGGTACTCCACAATGCCATAAAATGTATGATGATTCAATTTAAGACTCTTCTAAATTTCTGTGGCTTTCCTATAAGCAGAGAGGTTTCATAAAATTAAATGGAGAAACCTATTGACTCTCAGTCCCATGTGGCCTTTCAACTCCCTCACTCTCCATGGGAGTTAAGTGCTACTTAGGAAGGGTTCATCTGTGCTGAAAGCAGATACCAGTTCACAGACCCTGCTGCACTGTGCACTGAGGCCAGGCTGTGGTGGAGGCAGCAGGGCTGAAGCAGAAATACAAAGCTGTGGACATTTGTTAACTAATGGTATATATCTGGGTTCTGTGATACCAGATTCAGCCTTAACAGCTGCTGAGTGTGTGTCGAAACCTCATTTATTGATACTCTTTTGTTACCTTCTGGCAGGGATTGATTGTCCTTTAGCTGGTGGAAGAGTGAATAGCATTCAGGATGAGGTGCAGCATTAATGCTTAATGGGTCCTGTTAGCAGGTCTTGCTGCGTTGCAGGAATTTTCACATTTTTCTGCTCTACTTGAGGTCTTCTGTTTCTTATATCAAATGTTACTTACATTGAATGGTATTCTTTTCATTCAGTTGCTTTAGCCTAGAAGATTTCCCTGATAATACTACCTTCTTTTTTATATACCTTGCTGTTACCACTCCTGGGAAATTATTTTTAGGGACATCAGCTCAACTTGTCCTAAAAGAACATCATCCCTGTTGGGCTAGAACATTGCACTGCTTTCCTTCAACATGATTGTTTTGGTGGAAACTAGGAAAGAAAACAATATAAAGCTTTGCTGTATAAGACTCAGACATGCAAACATTTTTGTGTTTGCTTTACTTTAAGCCTATGGGCGGGCAATGTTTGAGATTATAATTTATTAAATATATACTTCATAGTAAAGGATCATCCTGAAGGAAGCAAAATACATTGCTCTGTTTGTGGCTATTTCTTTCAGAGCTCCTCAAGCTCTGTTCTATGTGATAGCATACCTTCTACTATTTGTTTGGTCTAATTCTAGGTTGAGCTAACCTTTACATGTAAATGGTTAAACTGAGGAGAGTTATTATAGATAAGATTTAATTTTACAGGAATTCAAAATTGTTAACGTGTTTCTCATATGCAATGTAGATGTTTGGTGGCTAGAGAGTATCTTCAGGGCTTCCTCATAGCATGCATTCTTTTGATTATTAACATCTTTAGAAGTAGGTAGGAAAAATTGCTTCCCACAGCATCCAATACATTCCCTCCTGAAGACGGGTGGGTGTCAGGGGGAGCTATGTGGAGGATGGAGGTGACTGTGCAGAGGTGCTTGCCTTGAGGAAGAGCAAACAGTTCTATTTAAAGCTAACAGAATATTTGCCTGTGTACCTAGCTGCCTAACATTTGGAAAAAATGGAACAAAGAGGTGTGTGTTACGAATAACAAAGCAAAGTCAGTGCAGGTATTTAGAGAAGGGAAAAGTGCAGTCACACTTCAGTAGCTCCTTCTAACCAACAAGTGCTAAAGGCAGTAGAGGCTTCCAGGGTGGCATGATGTTGGCCCCTCTAGAGTGAAAGCAGTCCTCTTCAGTACTGGATCTGTACGTTGCTGTGAAACAAATTGAGGAGAGGGGCAGGGGTAAGGAAATTTCAGTTTTGCCATGAAAACATACTGTGCAAGGGATTGTTTCCCTGGAACTTTTCAGTTACAAAGTAGCAGTTTCTGTAAATTTCCCAAAGTCCTGGAACACTTGAGCAGTGCTTGTGCTATTAGACACTGATAAATTTTTCCAGCAATGTTGTCTTCCACTGGAAGGCTTCCACTCAGAATCTTTTGTATAAGCACTAGGTAAAAATACCCTGAATTATAGTTTGGGAGCAAACTATTATTACTGAATATCAGCTCTCTGTATCTATGCTTGACCAACATTGACTTAGGCTCTTCTCAGATGAGAGAGCTAGCCTGTGTAAGTTGCCTTTGCTGTATATAGTGTTTTGGAGCATTACACATGGCATGTCTATCTGTTAGACTTCTCCGGTTATTGACAATTTCCAAACTGTACCAGTTCCACAACAGTTCCATGGTGAGTATAATATATTTTTCACTGTCACAGATAAAGGGATTTTCTTTAACAGCAATTGTATTTTTACAGCCTAGTGCAAGGTAGAATTTTTTTTATGCATTAGGGGTTGCACATAGTGACAATTAAGACAGATACAGATGCCATCTTGGCATCAGCTCTTACAAATGTTTCTTTTTTTAAGGACTAAGTGTCCTTAAGGTTCAGGCCCTGTGATGGGAAGGGGAAGAGTGGATAAAGACTGAAAGACCAAATTTATGGGACACCCAAATAAATACAACTTAAAATGTAAAAGCTTTCCAATTTCTTTTCAGATTGTGAACGTGTCACGGTTAGTTGGTGTTGATGACCCTGTGGAGCTCATCTATTTTGTGGAGGACCAAGATGGAGAGAGACTCAGCGCTCTGAAGTGCTCAGACCTGATGAACAGAGTCGATATCCAGCGGGCCGCAATCATCCTTGGATACCGCATCGAAGGCACCATTGCACAACGTAAGCTCTGTCAAATCCACACTGATGCCAGCAAGGAGAACAGGAAGGGTGACATCAGCTTTGCAGGTTGTGGCACTGCACACTGTCCACTGTTGCAGTGGTTTGTTCTTGGGGTGCTTCAGATAAATTTTAGCAGTCTTGCAGTGAGCTACGTGGTGTTCCTTTGCTTCTTGAGGACTCTGAGGTTGGAATTGCAGCAGAGTCATCGGTGCAAGCCACACTGCATTCACTTCAGCACTTGTGCTAGAAAAATACTGTGCTAACTAGATACCTCCTTGCTGTTTTCATCTCTCTCTGCAAGTCAATATTTCTTTACAGCTTATTTTGCCCAGGAGCTTGCACAAAACCCACGATTGTGTGGCAGAGGTGTGAAATGGGTGTTTCCTTTAGCTAAGTAGTGACAGTGAAGTTTAATGGAAGTTAAAATTTTTTGATAGTCTGAGCTATCGTTTCTGTAAGTGAAAGGTGTAAGCTAGTGCTAGTTGGGGCATTTTGAGGGCATAATCAAAAAGAAAGTTTATTTCCTCCATTTAATATAATTTACCTTATTTTTATTTGTCCATCAGAAATACGAAAATATGACCTTTTACTAGGTACTCATCAGAATAAATATGACAGGTCATATAAAGTTATATCATGACTTTATTCAGGAAGCATGGTATAGAAATAATTTGTAGCAAGAAGCGAGACAGAAGACCTGTTCAAAGTTCCATGTTATGATAAGGAAAGAAACTTGGCAGTATTTTAAAACAGTAGCAGACACATATATGATCTGCAACATACCTCACTGATAGGAATGCTTAATTGCCATTTTGATTTCCTGTGCAGTATGGAGGTATGAGTTAAATTGTACCACAGGGTATTTTGCAAATAGAACAAACATATGTCTGATTTTTAAAATTCTCTGCAGAAAGAAAAGAAAGAAAATAGTAATAAGTGCACCATCTGGATGTGTTCCTGAATTTTGCCCCTCATTAAAACAGGGGTGTAAAGATAGGTCAGTAGCTCATATACACCTGCTTAATATCAGTTAATGAACTGTAATACTGGCTAGACAGAAATGCAACAAATTGGAAGAAAAAATTCTCTTCACAAAATTGCAAAGTGTAGAACAACTTTCATGAAGTGTTTATAGCTTATTCTGCATGTTGGAACTTGTCTTTGACACATCATTATAGAGTACATTTAGGAAGCGTAGAATCATAGGCATTTTTAAAATGTTTCTTCTTATCGGAAGAAACTGGGGGAAAAAAGGTTATTTTTGTAACAAAATGTAATGTCATAAATGATCTGTCAGATGTACAAAATATAGGAATTACAATATGTTCCTTTAATTTCTAGGTTCATCGCTAGAATGACTGTTAATAAAATGATAAATATAAATAAAATGGCATAGAAATATTCTCTTTGACTTGAAAATATAATTTTAATAAAGTGCACCAGTTTGACCAGAATGCAGTACTGCTGTGGTTTGATCCCACAGAAAACATCATGTGAAAAATAGAGCAAATGAAACTTTTGTAGATTCTACCACTTCACTTCCTGTGAGCATAACTCAGTTAATTACACTCTACAGTAGTTTTGTCTCTGTTTGGGGCTGAAGGATCTCACACACTGACAATGAAAGAGAAAGTTAAAAAACAAAACAAAACAAAAACACCACACCACAGAACTATACACCTTGGGGAGGATGAGAACAGTTTTACTGATGTCAAATTGACTGTGATTATTGATTGGGAAAGCAATAAAATATATAATGTATAACTAAAGAGAAGAGGCAGCTGCTTAAAGCAGGAAACAGGCAATAATGTTGGAATTTCTTTCTTACCTTTGTAGTGGTAACTAATTTTTTTTAGGCCCATTTCACTATGTCAGCTCAGTTTTGGGTTGCAGAATGATGTGGCAGAAGTGTATTTTCATTGGTATTTTAAGCACAGGTCTTCAGAAGGTAGGTCAGGGAAATCAATCACTTGCCCCATGCTTCCTGAGCATGACATGTTAACTTATAAGTGGTATGATGATTCCTGTGATGTGCAGTTGGATTCTGATAAATTCCTTAACTAGCATTTATAAGAATATAAAAATCCATGACCTTGAAGTGTCCCCAGTTTAAAATCTATAATCACATAACACTACTGTCTTCCTTTTAACTTCACAGCTGTGGAGAAGCTGAAGGAGTCGACCGTGGAGTCACAGAATAGCAACCTGTGGATTATTGTTGGTGTTGCAGTCCCAGTTGCTGTGGTACTCCTGATTGTTATTATTTTATACTGGAAACTTTGTCGAACGGACAAGCTGGAGTTTCAGCCAGACACAATGAGCAACATTCAGCAGCGACAGAAGGTAAAAGGGGGAAGGGGTGCTGTGGTGAGAGGAGCTTGAGTATTCTGAGCATAAGCAAATGTGAGAGTCCTAGGAACACCTAGCATCCTTAAATAGCCTGTGGAAGCAGTTTTCTGACCCTTCCAGCTTAAAAAAAAATAAAGTCAAGTAATAGTTGAAGTCAAGAATCCTATAGTGTTTTGTTAGTTCTTCTTGGTATATGATACTGCATTAGATAGATACATACTTCTGAAATGTGGGCACTGAGGCTGAAGGGAACCTTTCTTTATCACTTCATTTCAAGGCTTTAGCTAGGACTGAGTAAGGGGAAATGTGTTAAGTGTTGAGACATTGACCTTGTTTTCTGCAGAGGGCTGAATTTTTCTTTGGAGAGCTTATGCTAAACCAATTTGACAGCTCAACCACATCATCCGTTATACCTTGTGCTGGCACTAGGATTTGCTAGAGTCTATCCTTGCTGCTCTGCCTTCTGCCAGGGCTCTTGTGTCACTGTTGTGAAAGTCTGTTGCAGGACCAGGACATTCATTAATGGATCTGCATCAAACTGCAAGGATGAGTGTGTTGGCCAGAGTGTTGGAGAACTGAGTTAGGATGGTGAGAAATTCAGTAGTCTGTCTTTTTCCTACCAAAGGTTGTAGTTTAAAAAATATGTAACCTAGGATTTTCACAAAGGATATGTTCAGTGAAAAGAAGGAAAAAGTGACTGAAGGGTTACAAATCCCACTTCTCCTTTATACAACTGAAGAGAACCAGTCTCTCTGTCAGAGATGCTTATTACTGACTGCACCTTCAGAGGCGTTATTAAAGGCAAAGTAATCTGCCTGTCACATTCTTTTACTGTCCCCTTATGTTCAGTCATACAGGTTTCTCTGTAACAAGACTTGTCTGTACATCATCCTCTCTTTCAAGATAATTAATGATGTGAAAGCTGAGAGAAGCAGAAAGAGCTTGCACTTCCAAAGCAGTCAGAACAAATCAATAGTAACTTTCACTTGTCTTGCCATTGCAGATTGAGTATCAGAATCAAGGTCAGCAACAAGTGGTACCCTTAGATGAACTTCACCCCCTGGTTGCTTGTTTCACTTGTGCTGTGGTAACACGTAATGCAGATTTTGACTGAAGAAGTGCCCCATGGTAGTTTCAGCTAATTTGGGAAGGATCATACAAAAAGGCAAGAGAGGATCATTACCCTTGGTACACTATTTCATCAAAGGTATTTTCGGTACCTCTGCTATTACAAGCTTTTTGTAAGAAAGCGGTTGGGTTGACTGTAAGGCTAGAAACATATTTCATAGTTTTACTTTCTTTTGGGAAAATGGCACCATTTTTTTTTCTGCACTGCTTCCACAGTATTCTTCGTCTTAATCATTCATGAGTCAGAAGCCTTGAACCTCTTTGTATGCAGATCTCATTTCAGCTTGTCTAGGGAGCCTGTCACTTTGCTTACTTTAGGGAAGTCACTGTAAGCAAACTGGAAGGAACCAGTAAGGACATCTAGTCCAATCCTTCTGACAGTGGATGGCTCATATTTTAATACTAAATGAGGTAAAGCAATAAAAAGGGTCTTAAATTTTTATCACTTGGCACATCAAACAACTGGCAGAATCTACTTTGAAAACCATTTTCCTCCTTTGCCCAAGATCTAGAGCAAAAGTTGTACTCCATTTTCCTGTGTAGCAGACTGTCTTTGGGATTTCTTCATGTCTTCAAACAGTGGGTTGGAGTTCCAGGTCAGAATAGGGCATATTTAATAATCACTGATGATCCCCAGACAATCACAACAGCATACAGATGATTAGGGGCATTCAATGTAGTCCTGCCCTTGAAAATTGTTTATGTTTTTCATACTTTTTGTTACAGTAAATACAAAGAAATAATCAAAGGAGTGATAATCAAAGGTCGGGGGTTTATAAATCCCCTGAGTAAATAAACTCATTTGAAAAATGGACTCATCCTCCCCCTTCCTCATCCCACCCACAATTATTTTCATTCCCACTTTACAGAGTTTGGTACCAAAGGAAAGTGAAGGCGCATTTACAGTGCACTGCATCTGTAAATGGAAGGCTATTTAAACTAAAGATCTGGGGTTTTCTTTAAATATTGATTGGGAATCCATATTTCATTGGTAAAACCCATAAAGATATATTTGTAGTGCTAGCTCTTCTCACTTCCATTAATCTTTTAAAAAGTGTTCTTTCAATGTAAATATAGAAATGGAATGCTTAAATATCAAAGTATTTCATTAATATATGCCTGGCATATCAACACTGGAAGTAGAAGACAATTCTTTTCAAACATGTAATAGGTTTACAGTGTTTTTGTACTTGAAAGTGTGTGTTGGTTGGAATATAAGAAACTGAGACAGCCTTTTCTTGTTCAGATGAAATAGGATTTCATACTGCACTAGGGGATCTCCAGAGGTATCACCAGTCTTTTCTTTTGTGTTTAATTAGCCATTTTAACATAGCAGATCAGTGGGCAGCATAATAATCTGTTAGAATTCACAGTAGCAGCCAATAGCAAATTGTCACCTGTGACTTAAAAGCTTGGAACAAGGTTGGGAGTGGAGCGAGGGGGAAGCCTGTTAGTTTCACACTGCAGAGGAGAGGCTTTGCCACTAAAAGGCAAGTTCCTTGAAAGGTCAAGAAAGAACTTCTGTAAATGCATGATAATGCATCAGTTTAGAGTCTCTTTTACAAATTTGCTTTCTTCTCTTCAGACAGATGCTTTAAAGACATGACAAATTTTCCTGGATTCTATGGTCTCATGTGTCATTCTAGTACCAGCTTCTCTTTCTTCCTTGCTTTCATTTAATCATTTAATTCTGGTTTTAAACTCCTGCTTTTTCCTGAAATATTGTGGTATGCACTCAGGCAATATTTAAGTTCTAATTTTAATCTCCTGTATGCAAAGGTTTACTTTTACAAAGTAGTGATCTACTGCTCTAGAGTAGTACTCTAGAGTATAGTGATTGCTGTATTTCTATGGCCACCATTAAAAGTAAGTCATAGGCTGCTTGCCCTCATAGTCTAGCTTCTGGTGAAGCAAACCAGTACTGTTATCTATTGGTAATAAATATCCCACATGCCTTTTGGGTGTGCCCTAAGGACATGGCACACCTCAGCGTGCTAGAGATCAAGTTAGTTGTGCTGTGCAACAATTCTGTCATACTTGCTGGTTTATCATGCCAGAACAGCTAACCTGCTTTAGTCCCTTATCTGCTCTGTGGGCACCCCTTCAGAATATTTGGGTCATAGTCCTTTGGTTGTGATGGTCAGTAACAGCATATTTCCTACTTCAGCAGTCATAGCTGTGTAGGAATTACTCAAGATCTTGTGGTCACAAACCTCTAGAAGTGCTCAAGATTGTGTCTGTATTTGTGCCAGAGCAGCCCTGAAGCTGAGCCTGTGTCCAGATTTGCTGCTTGTCCCCACCCTCAAGGCCAGGGCACCCTCAAAGATAATACAGATAATAGCAAAGAAAATGTTCTAACAGGGCAAGGTAGACTACATTCAGTGAAGGCCCATGCTGCAGATTGGATGGACCCAATGGCCCTCTACAAGTTTCTGTTCTACATCTAACCTTCTAGTTTCATCACAGTGGATCAGTGTCTGACAGACAGTTGGTGTAAGGGTCTTTCTTAAAAAGGCTCATAATGTTGTCTTCTGCAAATAATATATAGAGAAGTCCCTCAATATTGTTTGAGTTCAGGCTGTTTTACTTCTGGATAGTCTCAGAAGTCTGTGGGAACTGGTGCTAGCAAAGACAGTAAAGTAATATTAAAAAGAAAAAAAGATTCTGAAGAGACTCTGATTAGCTGATCCATCCCTCTGCCTCAAAGCAGGATTAACAATACCTGAAAAATCCTAGGTTACCTTTTTCATTCTGGAGATTAGATGAGAAAATATGCTTAGATCAAAGTTATTCAGACCCTTTTTAAACCAGGAGTTAAGGAAGCAGGTCAGAGCAGTGAATATCTATGCAAGATTCATTGGTCTGTGCAAGGATAATTCTTTTCAAGAGATGGAACTAAGATATTTAAAGGTCACATCAAGTATTCATGACAGATTCTGTAAGACATAGCATCCTACTGGAAATTTCACCTTGATATGATCTGGGTTGTTGCACTGGATGAAGATGTCTTTGCTTTTGGAAATAAAAGATGCATTAAATTACAGGATTTTCTTTTAGCTATTGCCTATATCCACCACAACATTGTCCCAGCCTGAGCTTTTTTCTTGCGAAGGGGCTGTGCTTTTTATGGCAATTGAATTTTTGCCATGGATTATTTTTCTTCTTAATGAAAAAATGGATTAATTACTGTAATGCCCAAACCATCCTTACGCTCTGTGCCGAAGTAGGGAGGGTTTTGTATAAAACTGCTGTCAATCCCTTTTCTCTTCCCCAGAGAGCAACACCAAACAAGTTCTGCATATTATCTGTGATGGAAATAGAGTTGGCAATATTATTCCTTTCTCTATGGACATGCAAAAGTTAAAATGGAACCTGATTCACTAGGGTTTTAATTTCCCCTGTTGTTTACAAGCATTTGGAGGACAAAAAGAAGTCAAATCCCTAGCTAGCACATTTCAGAGGTAGTTTTAGCTCTAGACAGTTATTCAGGGAAAAGCTCCCTGCCCTATTGACAAGAATCTGATAACTATGGACAAGCACGCTGATGGTTAATGGGATGTTGGGTGTTTTCCTGTAAATGATGGGCATGCTGAAGTCATTGCCTTTGCAGTGCTAAAGTTGAGAGGCTTGCTCGGTTCCTAACTTTTCCAAGGGCACGTCTTAAAACCCTAGGAGGAAAAGCCTACTTGTTAGCCAGAAGTCACTCCTCTCTGGAGCTGTCTGCATACCACTATGCTTCTTAGAGGCTGAACATGTCTCTCTGATTCTTGTCCTTCCTGTGTCTTTGTGGGGGGGAGCTGGGGTGGGTCAGTCCCCACAAAGCCTTGGACAAAGCATACAGTGCCACATCTCCTTGAGTGGTAGCACGAGTAGGACCAGAGCTGGAGGGTTGCCAAGCTGCATCCTGTGCAAGCAAACCTCAGCTAATGTGTGATCACCTGGGAACTGTTACCACCACTTGCGTGTTTGCTCTAATCTCTGCTGCTTTTGACAGCCAGCCAGACCTCCCTGTGTCACTCATGGTTACAGGTAATGAGTCGGACATTCTGCAAGGTGTCTGAGAGAGGCTTGTGTGGGTTTTTATTTCCTCCCCAAGCAGGGATATCTGATATACAGATCTCATGTGTCAGGTGTAACTTTACACCTCAATTGAGAATTTTGCTTATTATTGTGTATTCAGTAGACTACTTCTTGGATATTCCCAGGATCAAAGAGGCCAGCCCTGCTGGAGGCTAAACACTAGGCTTCTGCTCCTGATATAGAGAATTCTTGTGCTATTTTGACATCCTGTAATGCTTTTTTTTCATTTGTATAATGTTGAGGCAACAGCTCTGCATTGCAGAATAATTCCAGTCAAAAGAGACTCATGTTAAAGGCAGCTGACACCAATCTTATAAAAAACTACTTGAAAATGGACATGACTTTCTGCAAAAGCTTCATGTCTGTGTCTGCTGTTTGCATAAATAATATCTTTCATTTCTATAATAGTAACCTTGACTAACTATCCAAAATGTTGTCTTTTTGGACCAGGCATACAGGTTCTTCTTCAGAGTCAATAGCTGCATTCAGACACAGTATTCAGCATCTTAATTACTCTCAACAATACGTTTCTCTGATGGCAATTCCTCTGCAAGAGCTCTTTTGTAGGAACCCTAATTCTGCACTGAGGATTAACTGTTCACAAGCCATAGAAATAAATGAAATACCAATTTATCTATTGGTATAAGCAATATATCTATAAAAAGTAAAATGTCTCCATCTGCTTTTTTTACAAACATTTGAGTAGCTGTCGAAATCAGACCAAAAGGCCAGCTAGCCCACGTGCCAAAAGCAAAAGCCTGTAGAAGGGGAGAAGAGCGGGGCAAGCACCTGTGGTGCTTTGCCTTGAGTAATTCTTCAGCCTCCAGTTATTTGTGTCTCAGGGACTTTCTCTGGAAGTGATGATATTTATTAATCTTCAAAAGATTTCTCTTCCTTGAACTTGTAAAGCCATCTGAGCTGCTGACAGGGATTTCCATAGCTTGTTATATGAAGAAGCATGTCATCTTGTTTCAGCTTGCTTTTATCTTGCCACTCTGTTTTCTGTGATGCCCTTGATTTCTGGTCCTTATACTGGGGGCAACAGTGAACAGCTAATTCCTAGTCACGTACTCCTTGCCAATCCCAGCTTTAGAGATTTCTGTCATATTCCCATCTCCATCATCTCTTTTTCCAAACAGAGGAGTCAGTTTTCCTACCCCTCTGTTTGAACAGGCCTTTGAATCAACTGCTAGCCTTTGAAAAGGCTGAACATTTTCTAGTTCTTTTCCATTCTATTTGAGAGGGGAACACTAGAGCTGAATATGCTATTCAACATGTAGATGACCTGACCCATGGATTTATAGGGTGACATTCATATAGTGGCTTTGGAAAAGAAACTAAACAAAAAGAACCCATTTTCAAAATGTGGATACATTTTATACCATACTAAACACAATAGACCACTGAGACTAGCTCAATACTGGGGAAATAAGTTCTGTCTTTCCTAACAAAAGATGATAGAATAGTTGACTGTGGAGTTTAGTTATTTTGAGAACAATGAAATGGGCCAACATAAAATCATCATTGCTTAAGGTTTTAATTTTGCTACTCCCTTTTAGTTTCATTTCAGCAAGCAGATTATTTTTGTAGCTATGGGAATACACTTTCTTTCCATGTGCATTAAACTCTCTTAAATATATAAATATGTTTGAGTCACCGAACCCAGTAAAATACCAGCACAAAAATATATGGAAGTTTCTGACCTATGCTCTATCTTTAAAAGTCTATTAGCATTTTTCTTATTATTTGCAGACAGGAAGTGTTTCTGGACTATGTTGTATATGTGCTCTGTCCAGACAGTGAGAGCCACGTCATAAATGTATTCTTTTGCTTCACGAGCTGAGGAAGTAGTTTCCTTGATTTATAATTTTTTTTAGTGTGTTGTGCCACTTCTCTTAGACATTGCAGTTGATATCAGAGTTGTGTACGTGGCACTGGAGGAGTAATTGTTTGATGTAACTTATGTTCAAAACGCTGGTGGAACAGAGAAATAGCAGTGGCCTGTCTGTCCTTTAGAGCTGGTGATCTCCTTCTAACTTACTCCTGACACTTTCATCCAGCCAGTGTGCAAAGGAACCTCACCAAACTGTGATTAATTGTATCCACCCTGCGGCATTTCTGTCTGAGGAGGAAAGCTGAAACTGCATGTGATTCAGGCACAAAATTCTGCCTATTACAGCAGTTATCTCAGAAGCCTGTGGGTATATATGTACTCAGACTTATGGGCTTTCAACAACATGATCCCTCTTGTATTTTATGAAATTTACTGAGCTGTCATGGTAATACTAGTGTGGCAGGAAGAAATGCACAAAGGAGAAGAGGAGGGATGATGAAAATCCATGAGAAGAATCTGTCTTAAAAAAATATTTCGGAACAGGTGCATTGAGAATTTCAGGCTTTAGAAAGTTATCTAAGTTTGGGGGTTTCTTTATTTGTTTTAATCCTACTCCAGGAGCAAAATTCCTGAGGTGGTATTTTTTGTGGGATTCCTGCTTTACTTACTATTTATATGGTGGTGAGCAGTAAACCACACTTTTGACTTTTCAGAAGAGAGAAGGAGGAACAGAGGCTGTAGTCTGGCTTGTTCTGGCTTTCTGTGCTATCACTGGCTATACTTTGTGTTACTTTTCCCCAACTTGATGGTAGAAACCCATGTAACTATAAACATGTCCTTTTGGAGAAGAAACATGTTTGCTCAGCTGCTTTCCCCATCCCTAGTAATGGTGATGGCTGACAGAAGTGCCGTTGTGATGACAAGCGTCATTGGTGCAGTAGGATGTGCAGGCAGGATGCTGAAAGCTCTGCCAGTGCAAGAGGTAAGTTCAGTTGGTGGTAACTGGTCCCCCTCCTGGCTCAAGAGGTGAACTCAACTAGTGGTCATTGCCCTGCCAGAAGAGGACCTAGCTATGATTGCCAGGTGGCCAAAAGCCATTGCCAAAAAGAATGTGGCCACCTTGATGGAGCTCCCACACAAACTTGCAGCTGTGCAGGTCTCTGGCTGCAGGAAGGATCTGAGCCTGTCACCCATGCAGGAGGGCAGCAGAGACGAGGCCTGTGTGCAGTGCGACCAGGGGGATGATCTGCTCAGCCTGGGGGCAGGGCTGAAAGAGGGCATGGAAAGGTTAAGCAGTATCTGGGAGTGTGGGAAGGAGGTTGACCAGTGGAGCCACACCCTAAGGCAAAGGCAGTGGATGGAGGCTCCACAAGAAGCAGAGGACTCCCTCACCTCGTGCCACCAGGCAGAAGGAGGGGACCTAAGAGACAGGGAAATGGGAACAGGTCCCTGCTTGGGGAGGCAGGGGAATCCCCTCCCGGCCTCCCTCACCATCCCAGTTCCCCTTACAGGAATGGGGCACTGGAACTTGAGGGCTGGGCAAATGAGGATGTAGATGAAAGTCTATCCCAGGGAGGCGCCGAGAATGAGTCAGTCAGCCCCATGCATTAAGGTGATGACTTCTATTAAGAAAAAAAGGAGGGTAATTGTTGTTCTGGGGGGAACAGAGGGCCCCATATGCTGACCGGATCCATCCGACGGGGAAGTCTGCTGCCTCCCTGGAGCCATGGTTTAGAGACATAACCAGGAAACTCCCTGGGCTGTGGCCCTCAGACCATTACTGGCTATGCAGGCTGGCTGTGATGAGGTTGTGCACAGAAGCCCAAAAGTGGTTAAAAATGACTTCCAGCCACTGGGGTGACTGGTTGAAGGATCCAGGAGCTCAGGTCATGTTTTCCTCAATCCCTTCAGCTGCAGGGAGGAATCCTGAAAGGAACAGGAAAGCACACATGATAGACAAATGGCTCAGAGGCTGGTGCCACTGGTGGTATTTTGGCTTACATGGCACCAGGCCTGCTGGTGACAGATGGAGTTCAACTGTCTCAAAGAGGGAAAAGGACTCTTGCTCATGAGTTGACAGGGCTCATTGAGAGGGCTTTAAACTGGGTTTGAAGGGGTAAGGAGATAAAACCAGGCTCGCTAGGGGTGAGTCTGGGGGTGGCACACCAGTGTTGTGGGTGAAACTGATAGCACACCTCAAGTGTATCTACACCAATGCTCGCAACATGGGCAACAGATAGGAGGAGCTGGAAGCTGTTGTGCAGCAGGATAGCTATGATGTAGTTGCCATCACAGAACAGTATCTTTATCACTACTGATCTATATGAGGGGATTGAGTGCACCCTCAGTAAGTTTGCAGATGACACCAAGTTGAGCTGGAGTGTTGATCTGCTTGAGGGTTGGGACATGTAGAGCGACTGGGACATGTTGGATCAATGGGCCAGGATAAACTGCATGATGTTTAACAAGGCCAAGTGCCGGGTCCTGCACTTGGGTCACAACAACCCCAGGCAATGCTACAGGCTTGGGGAAGAGTGGCTGGAAGGCTGCCTGGCAGAAAAGGACCTGGAGGTACTGGTGGACAGCCAGATGAACATGAGCCAGTAGTGTGCCCAGATGGCCAAGGTGGCCAACAGCATCGTAGCTTCTGTCAAAAACAGCGTGTCCAGCAGGAGTAGGGAGGTGATCCTGCCTCTGTACTTGGCACTGGTGAGACCACAGCTTGAGTGCTGGGTTCAGTTTTGGGTGCCACAGTATAAGAAAGACATTGAGGTGGTGCAACAGATCCAGAGAAGGGCAGTGAAGCTGGTGAGGGGTCTGGGGAACATCTTATGAGGAGCATCTGAGGGAACTGGGACTGTTTAGTCTGGGGAAGAGGAGGCTGAGGGGAGATATTCTTGCTCTTTACAACTACCTGAAAGGAGGTTGTAGTAAGGTGGGTATTTGTCTCTTCTCCCAAGTAACTAGCGATAGGATGAAAGGAAATGGGGTTAGATCATGCCAGGGGAGGTTTAGATACATATTAGGAAGAATTTCTTTGCTGAAAGAGTGGTGAGTCATTGGAACAAGCTGCCCAGGGAGCTGGTGGAGTCCCCATCCCTAGAGGTGTTCAAAAAACATGTAGACGTGCTACTTTCAGGACATGGTTTAGTGGTTACAGTGATCTTAGAGGTCTTTTCCAACCTTAATGATTCTGTGAAGTGTGAGACTTGATTTGTGTAAAGAAGTACTTAGTCCAAGATGAGAAATCGGGCAGCATTTTTTATGTATAACCCCTTTTTTTTTCACTCAGATCTTAAAATCCTGCTCTTTTTGAGATGGGGCTTGCCATAAAGGATACAGGCTGTAGCACCACACTAATGGGAGGATCGTGGCATCCCACCTAAGAGATTTTGTGCAGACTTAGGTAAAGGCACTTGAGGCTGATAAAAAGAGGCTAAGTTGCAGCACCTAAACAGGTAGCAGTATCAGCCCAAATGTGCTTTTAAAAAGAGAATTGTATTTTTTCCTTGGTGGTGGTTAATTTATGAGTAGTAGATGACTGATCCGCACATGGTATTCTGACTACCTGTCCTAAGATGAGCAGAGGTCATCCAAACTGTTATACTATGTGACTTGATAATGAGAAAAGGAAGAATGTGGCAGATGGCACACAGAAATTCATAAGAAAATATAGGAAACATCTTCAGTCTGGAACACCACCATTTATTTGCTCCACTGAGTCTCAGTGATCTGACTGTGTAGTCTCACAGAAAGCAAAGTTGTTTCAGTGTCCTTCACACACTTTCCATTGAAAATATAAATTTTGGTTAGTATCAATCCTTATTTAAAGCCATAATGTTGCCATGGTCTAAGAGGTGAGGTATTAGAAGTGTAGATTTTAAGTTTTAAAAAAAAAAAAAAAAATTAATCTCTTCAAAAACTGTGTGGCTTTCTATTGGTGTCTTCTCTGCAGTAATAATCATATTAGTACTTCTGTGTCTCAAATAATAAATATTGTTTCTAATAAGTTGTTATAATTTTTTTGCTGAGAACCATCTTTTCATGTTCAATCAGGTATGGTGCATATATATATTTTCACATACTATTTTTCTATCATGTGTCTTCAAACACATATACACACATGCACACAATCTCTCATACTGTTCATAAATTGGCTAAAGCTGGTAGTGCCAACTTTAGAAGGAGATACCTAGAAGTGTTATTTGGCTGTACAGAACACTGCAAGGTTTGGATCATTCAGGCAGAAGTTTTCCATTCAAGTGTTAGTTTCATACTGAGTCTTTTTTTTTTAAGATAAGGAGAACTTGTTCTTTGGAAGAACAAGGTTAAGGGAAACTAGAATGCTCTGTCCAAATTTTTAAATCTGTGTTGGAGAAATTTAGTGTATTTACTCAGCCTTTGGGGGTGCTGCATGGTGGGGGCAGAAAGGAAACAGAACCAGAAGGTTGTTTTCTGTGTGGGAGGTGCTTTTGTTGATTCTGTGGGGAATTGACCACTTCTGACTAAGTGTTAAATCTTGGGGAAGATGTTTGCATGTGATTGACAAAGACTTGTTAGAGGTTTACCAGTTAAATTCTCATAGGATAACACCTGTTCTGCAATTATAAGCTGTCACTTAAAAACTGAGATTTTTTTTTTTTTTTTCTCTCTTGCTCTTACACAGAGGTTGTTAACAGGCCAGGTAAAGGAATATGGAGCAGTGAGCCTTGGGTACTGTAAACTCGAATGGGCAGCTGGCAGGCAGAGGGAGAGAGGAGCAAGAGGGCTGCATGGAGAGACTGGCTCTGCCTAGCAAGGACGAGGAGTTTACCTGAATGGAGCTTTGGGAAAACAGAGCCACAGGTTCTGTGGTGCCTGGGATGAGTGCTTTGTGAGCCCTGGGATGGTGATACCTGAGACCTAGCAGTCCTCTATTGGCAGCAGATGTCCATGAAATCCATTGGCAAAGTCTCAGCCACTTAGCTGCAGATGTGAATGGAAGAATACGTCCTTTCTCTTCTTACATCCCCTTCTCCTTTCACTATGTGTTTGCCAGCTTCTGCATGAAATGAGATATGGGTACCCTTGTTCTACAAGTAACATTGTTATATTCTACCCACGTTTGACTAATAGCAGAAGGCCCAACCTATACCAAGGATCCAGCAGGATGGGAGAGAGCAAGAGTTCCTGTGGAAGATTTGAATTTATGATTTTGTAACACAAGACTCTGTCGCAGTGCCTGTGCACTGTAACAATTTGTAATTGTTCAGGCAATCTTAACTGTGCTATTTCTTATTTTTATTTCTTATAGTATGAATGCTTGTTTTTCATATACTAAAAGCCTTTTTAATTCAGCTTCTGTGTCGTCTGTCTGCAGATAAACATTTGTGCATGCATATGCTGTGGTGTACATACATGTACACATAAATATCTGTTTCTGTAGCTGTGCTTAGACAAAAGGTTATGTTAGGCCGCAACTAGGAATAAGACTATTCAAAGATTAAAAATGGCGGTTTTTTTTGCGTATTGCTTTACTACCCAGATGGTTTACAAACCCAGTATGCTGTAGTTAACTCAAAGATATATTGGAATGCATGCCTCAGACATGCAGTAATCTCAGTAAAACCATACTATTTTTTTTTTTTAGGAATTGTGCCTAGGTGAAGGCTCTTATCATATTTGGAGCAAAGTGGGCTGGAGGTGTTGGAGGCTGTATAAGCATGAGGGTGGAGTATGAAAGGGTTAGAAGAAGGGGCTCTAAGAAGTGTGTTGCACACAGGAATACCTCCAAAGAGAATAGAAATAATTCCAAACAGATCAGAAGTGGAGGCGGGGTAGCTAAGAGGAATTTCAGTAATCAAAGTGCTGCAGGCTGGCATAATTCTGACAGTGGAAGCGAAAAGTTCCTCCCCAGAAGTATTTGGGTGGAAAAAATTAAAAAAATAAAGACAGTTTTAAGCTCTCTTTTTTTTTTTTTTCCCTGAAAACAAACTTCTCAACTCTATGAGTAGGGGGGGGGGGGGTTTTCAAGAAGAGGGATTCACTAGGTAGCAATAACTCAAAAAATGGAGGAAGAGTTACACCTTCACCTGGTCTAACTCAACAGTGTCTTTTTGAATCAGTGGTGGCAGTCATTTACATAAATTCAATAACTGAATTGCTTATAATGCTGAATTGAGGGAACTGCTGTAAAACCCAGGAAAAATGGAGCAGTGGAAGACATCCAGATCCATTCAGATAATAAGCTTACTCATTTTGTGAGAAATGAACTCCAATACCTCAACCATTCAGAGTTGTTGGATTTTATGGGAGAAGTTTTATTGCCATCTACTGGTCTAAATAGGCAGTTTTCTCTACTACAAAATCCTTTCTAAGAAATATTTGGAAAATGCTTGCTTACTGAGAAAATATTTTGACAAGATTGTTTCAGAATATTCCTTAGGCAAGCTTATCTTTGGCATGGTATCAGACAAGTCTGTTTGTAGTTAGCTGTGTTGGCATGCCAAGCTTTATGAAAGGGGGTTCATTTAAACATCTGGAGCCTGACGCACCCATAAATGCACTCCAATACATGCTTCACTTTGCAGGAAAACAGCCCTGGGAACACACAGAGGGTTTTGTACATGTGCTGTGCAGTGGGTATGTGCATGCACTTTGAAAACTGGAGTTGTCAACATTTCTTTCCACTTTAATCTTTCCAACTCTATAAAATTGAGTGGGACTTGAAAAATTTTCTCATAATTAGTCCTTCAGAATTTCTAATTACTTCAAAGTCCAAAAAAATCAGCAGGAGAACTTGAAACTTGGAAGCTTGGCTAAATTAAGTCTGACTCAAGTCATTGACAAGGTGAGATTAGTTTTTTTTATACAGTTATGAAGGTGAAAGTCCCAGTTCTGTCTTTCTCAAGCAAGATGCCCATTGAATCCATAATACCTTAATAAGATCTCTAGGATAAGTATCTAATTTCTCTGAACTCTAAAGCTTTTTATATTTTTTTTCTGAGTATTCAGTATGGAATTCCTATGAACTAGTTTTTCAGTTCTTTCCTGGCGGCATCCATACTAGCTGAAAGTCATTGCTGCCATATAACTCAGACACGAAGAATATTTATCTTCCAACCAATGAACTAAGTGTTTCTACAAGCAGTTGTAGACTTGCAGATTAGTGGAGCTCAAAATAAGGAAAATCAGCAGTGACATTATTCAGATTATTTAAACTCACTTCACTCATTTTGATGGAAAGAAATGGAAAGGTGACCTGGCAGTGGTAACCATATCAGTCAGTACAAAGGAGTCTACAGCCTTGTGCCCACAAGTACACAAAAATCTTCTAACACAATGATTAAATTTGAAGAAATAGCTGAAAAAGGATGTAGCAGCCACAGAAGGCCAGTTTTTAAACTAGATTTGCCGATGTGAAGTTTTAAACTGTGTATCATCTATTTGAAGTCAGATGACAGAATCACAGGGGGTTTATTTTTCTTTTCTCTGCAGCTCTCATGTTTATTCCTGAGACTACCATAGCCTGACCATCTTCCTAGTGACCATTGTTTGCAGATCTAACCAAAGCTTTTGTACTCTTTGTCACTCATGGTTCCTGGTTTTTTGTCTTTGTTCTTTTCCCACAGCTACAAGCACCCAGTGTGAAAGGCTTTGATTTTGCTAAGCAACACCTGGGCCAGCACAATAAAGATGATGTCCTGATTATCCATGAGCCAGCTCCTTTGCCAGGACCTATTAAGGATACTACCCCATCTGAAAACGGAGATGTGCCCAGCCCCAAATCCAAGACTTCCTCAAAGCCTTCAAAGACTGTTCGACACAGAGGGAGGTCAGTTGAAAGAGATACAATAAATAGTGCTAGATGACTATCCATTAATAGCTGGTGATTACTGTATTTTTAGGGCATTTCAGTGGGAAGAACTGTTCCAGAGTTCTGGGACTTGTGTTTTCTAGTGGGCTGTCAGAGTTAGGCCTCACAACTCATAAGCAAAAAGTTATGAGAATTTAATAGCCATTTTTCTATTAAAGGCAACATGCTCAATGAAGCAGCATACTTAAGACACTGCTAGGTTGGCCAGAGTCAAGTCATTGCTTGTTTAGTGGAAATACCCAAGTGTATGTTTTCTGATGCATTCTCTTTGTAGTGATCTCTAGCTAGTAGGGCAACAGGTGGTTAAAGACAACCAAAAACCATTCACAAATACAGTGAATTTCAGTAATATTAATACTGATCAATGCATGTGTGATAAGTTGGAATTTCCGGGAATAAGCAGACTCTCTGAAATTCAGGGAAGGTGTACGAGTGGCTTTATTTGTGATTAACTGGTTGGTCTCATAGAAAACTAGCTTTGGTCAGGAAAAGGAGTGATTTACAGCTGTGCAAGTGGACAAATGGCTGTCAGCCTTCAGCAGTAATTTCTTAGCTTTTTCCAATAATCAAATCATGTGAATGTGTCTTGCTGGAAAGGGTGGTGTTTGTAGGATAGGTGCTGTAACAAAGCTATGCAGTAATGA
>NW_008580664.1:80107-81655 GCF_000691845.1 Merops nubicus | reverse complement strand
AATAAAAAAAAGGGGGGGGGGGGGGGAGAATAAATGGAAAGGTGAAGTGGGGAGGAAAAAAAATGGAGCCCTGAGGGAGTGCCATGGTGAGTTAGAAAACTCCTCACTGCACAGCCCCTCTGTGCTCCCATTTCCAGTGATTCTTCTTCCTCTCTCTCTCCCTCTCATATTTTTGCACTCCTTTGTCTCCAGTTCTCCATCCTCTGTGCTTTATACTTCTGTGCTATTGCACAGCAGGAGGAGAGAAGAAAAACAAACAAACAAACAAACCAAAACAAAACAAAAAACCACACACACCACAAAAACAAGGGCAGAGATGAATGAGCTTAGGAAGAAGCTAATGCTGGTTCTTCCTGAGCTACAGGTCTATCACACAGCTTGCTCCTCTTCTCTCCTCAACTGTCTATGCTTCCTCTAAAGCCCCAGTTGTCCTAACATCCTTGCTTTATTTTCCCCACATGGGCTTTGTACACCTCAGTTTCTACCTTCCCAGATGCTGAGTTCGTCTTCCTAACTCCCTACAGGCCCAGGCCTTGCAAGTAATAGACTACCTGTAGTACAGTGGTAGGTGGGCAAAATTGAAAAATAATTGAAGAAAAATTAGCTAACTTGTTTTGGTGTAGCTTAAATAAGCTACAACATATTAATATAAATCAGAAGACCGTATGTTTCTGTTTTTCTTTTTAAAAGTTCAAAACTGGCTTAAGACAGAGATGATGCTTAGGGAGAGTGGAAGGTGTCTATATTCACATGCACATAGGGACAAGAAAAATTTAAACTTGAGGCCGTTACTGTATTTCACCTAGAATAATTCAGAAAATTAATCAGAGAAATTTTTCAGAAGCCAGCATTTTAATGCTTCCCCTGAAGACAATAATGAATCATTGACCAAATTTAGAACAAAGAAATTTCTTTTTTTTTAATAGCATATAAATTCCAACACTTCAAAATGTTTTCACAAGAGAATTTCCCTCCTTTCCCTTATTCTTCCTTAAAAGCAAATCTCCATTTAGGCTTAACTATGGAGATGTTACCCTCATCTCCCTAACATGCTGACATGCCCATGTCAGCTTGAGATTTAAAACATTTATCCCCTGAGGCAGAAGTTGACATGTGAAATGATAGCATAGTGTGTTATGTTGGTTTTAAGTGTTTTCTGTTCTTTGAGGAAATACCGAACTCAGTTCATCACAATACAATTCAGGACTCTCTGTTACATGCCAGGAAGTATAGTGCTGATGTGAGTACATGTTTTGTATCTGTAAAAAAAAAAAAAAAAACAAACAAGAGAAACAACCACGTTCAGAAAGCACAGCGTCTCCAAGCTCCAGCTGAGAGTTGGACCTGGTGTTTTGGCTTGAGAGGATACAACTGCATATTCCTTGGCAGTTAAAAAGAGTGGCTGGTGTTCACTCAGCACTAGTTATGTTCCTGTAATTTCCTTAATGATGATTTAGGTAGACTGAGGAAAGAGTATGAAAGAATACAAAGCACAATGAGGTGACATTAGCAGATCTGGAAACAGAACTCCAGCCTCATACTCTGCTG
>NW_008580664.1:29345-80076 GCF_000691845.1 Merops nubicus | reverse complement strand
TGAACCAAGGAAAAGGTGATGCAGATGATAGCTTTAACCATTCTTACCACCTTAAAAAAAAATAAAAAGATGTAGTGGTGCAGATCTGTTAGCTCACTGAGAGCCCTTTCCTCTTTGTCCCCTGTCTTTTTGGTTTTTTATTGGTATGTGACTTCCTAGTATAACAGTCCTGCAGAAAAGAATGAAAGACAAGAGTTAATTAGCATTGCATTGTCCAGGGAGGAGAGAAGGGAGAGCTGAATTTGGACCACTGCCTGCTGCAAGGAGTAGGTTTAACTTTCAGTGAACTTCTCTGGCCTGGGTATGGTTGTCTTGGTCTGTGTGCTCTAGGCAGCTTGATGTTTAGCCAAGAGCCACAGTAACTAGTCCAGCTACCCATCTAGCCCAAGCAAGTCTTGCTCTGGACACGGTTAATGCAAAGACATGTGCACACCTTCAGTGATTAGCTCCCTGCAGGAATAGAATATGGATGTTCACAAGGCAAAATGGTCACTAGGGACACTGTCATGAAGATCCCATATGGAAGGACAGGCTTTGGTGTCTAATTGGTGGTGGTGTATGGCTGATACTTTCATTATTTTTATACTATCTGAATAATTTTACAGCTGAAATATTCTGCTGGGGAAAATCAGAGTATTTCTTTATATTATTCTCTAATCATCCACAAAAAATATGAAAGCTGAGACTGTAATTTATAAGTAACAAATGGTTTTAAGAATCCAATGACTGCATGAGACAAACACATAAAAGTAGTATTTTTGAATGGCCCTACCTTCAACTAGTCAGGAAAATATTCATACGATCTTGTAATATTAGCAAGAAAACACCAAGTTAGGAAGTCTGAATATTAGATTAACTAACCTGAATATTAGACTAACCTGTATGAGTTTATTATTTCTAATATAATTCTTTTCTGTCTGAAACGTAAACTGTTACTAATGAATGCAGAGTTTTTTCTTGAAGTGTATTTTAAAGGAAAGATTAGTTAATAATTTTGTCATATGTGAATCCTATTGCAGTCAGTTTTCATACACGACAGTAACATCATGGCAATTAGTATCTAACTATGATAATTTATTATAAGTTTACTTAGAAACAGAGGAAAATATTAGCCGTCTTCACAAGGTACTTTAGCACAGGATTCTTTGCATGTGAGAACTGTGCCCCTTTGCAAACTTGTGTACATGTTGGTTTGTTTTTTTATGTTTGTGGCAGAATTTCACCATCAGATGCTGAGTCCACAGCAAGTGAACAATCCAGTGGAAGAGAAACAGGAGAAGAAACTGTGAGACCATCAACTGTTGCAAACGAGGGCAAACCACGCAGAGCAGTGAAAAAGGGTTCGTTATTTCAGTTTTTTTCCATGCGTGGTTTACTCAGATTGAAGAGTTACTCTGGTGATGTAACATCTCTAAACTCATCTTTGGCTGTTGTTTTTTCTGGTTTGTGTTGCAGAAAATTTTCTTCTCCTTTTTGGCTTAATTTCTTTTGTTGAAACTGAAGAGCTGCACACCCTTTTCATTCCAGCAAGGTTTTGAAACAAATGGGTTAGCAGGATTTTGAATCTTCTCTCCTTTTCTCTCCCACCATCCCTAGCAAACCTTTCCCCATTTAGGCCCAGTTGTGACTTTCTTGGTAGCAATCTTGCAGAAAGTTACGTGGGCAGTAGAGATCACAGCAGGACTTGACACAGCATGGGTATGTGTCTGTAACTTTGAAAAAATTAGACTAAAAAAAGGAGAACAGAGAGGTAAAAGTTATACAAAAGTTCTAATGTAGAAATCAAAATCCCTTCATGATTGTGTTTCAGAAAGCTTGAAATCCAGTGAAACATGGATATGTTAATAACAGTTAAATGTTTTTTTAAAGATCTATCTTCCTTCCAGCTAAAATGTACCACCATTTGTCTTGGGAGGTACCCTATGATATATTTCTTTCCTCATTGAAAAGTTGATAAAGCACTGCAAACCCACTTTAATTCATTAATTAAAACATTCCTTTAAATTCTTTTCCTGTTTAAAAGTGTGTGGCTAACTGTGAACACTAAGTGTTTCTTCTGGGAGCCTTTTGGGTTTAGGTGGCTTGGCTCATGCCTGAGGTTTTATTTACCAGATCTTTGCCTTAAATCACAATTAAATCACAGTGGTCATTCCAGAGAAACTTCTGATACTGAAAATCTGGTAAAGGATTTTGAGAGATTCCCCATCTGTTCTTAATACACGTGGCCTTGACGGCAGCCGAAACTGAGAAAAAGAAAATACTGACCACATTCCGAGCAGTCTCTTCAGTATATTGAATGTTTTTCCACATCGTCCCTGAAACACCAGCTGAGATGTAAAGACAACTACTGAAGAATGCAGTGCCAGTGAAATTCAGATCATAGCAGACAATCTTCAATTTTTGTTTATGGAAGCAAAAGCTTGAGGAATATGTAAGATTGTTTATATAAACTGCTAGCTCTTAGGTGGCTAAACAGCAAGTTAAATAATGTATGATTCTTAAACTTTCAGAATGTGAAATACTCTGGAAGAGCAAGGCTGATGAAGGAGCCTTTACACTGTAATAAACATGTAAGAAAACAAAGTGCAGGATGTGCTTCTGTGACTAGAAAGTTATACTTCTAGTAATTCAGCAAGCAGTATATGCTGTACGTACTTCACACAGTTTACAAAAAAGATACTGTACTGATGCTATATATATATTTTCAGTCTCTTAGGTTTGCTCTAAGGAGCAGAAATCATGCCAAAGTAAATATATAGGAAATCACCTTTTGGTGTATAGATGTTAGGTGTTGCTGCATCTGAATTATCTGGCAAAGGTAGCAAGGATATTGTGTAAAAGGTGCCCTTGTTACGTATCATGCCCTTAATGGATCAAATACACTTTCTTTCAGCATTTCTTGCCTCTAGCAGTTGTAGGGACTATTTTTAGCATTCAGTTTGGAGACACTGTCTGCAGAGAGCTCTTTGTCTGTTAAATGGCAGATTCGGCTCCCTTTTTTTGCAGCTGAGGCTTGGCAGTTTGATCCAACTTCATGCATTTTGTTGAAAAGTAAATGCAATCATCTTACTGCTGTTTTTTTTTCTAGTTGCTATTCCAGCTGAATTATTTGTAATAATTACTGTATCTCTTCTTTTTTCCTTTATGTTGTCAGGAGTAAACAGAGTGGGTAAGTAATTAGAGCTGGTAGTTTAGTACAAATATGAGTAGAGGTGCTGGGGTGGTAGCTATGGTTATATCTTAAGGATGGAAGGATTTGTCTTCCAAGTCTAAAAAAAAATACCAAAATTGCTTTTGAGCTATTGAAGTCTAAAAAATTCTCAGTGACATAAATTATAGTCATCTGGTTTAAGCACATTTTTCTAATTTTCTCCCAGTTCTTTCAAATGATTGAGGAAAACATCACTGTGAAAGACGCAAAACTGAGGCAGCTGTTGATCCTGAAACTAGCTTTGTATAAACAAGTTAGACATATTGTTAGTGTCTTTACTGGAAGCCTGAGGCAAATGCAATCTACCTGCAGAGAAGCACAGTTTCTCATGAACTGGGGGTTTCCATGTCAGGACTGAGACATAGCAAAGGTGGAGCCAGGAGGAAGCTGACACTTCTTTGATAATGCATATCATATCTAGTGGTAAATTAGGGACTGTGTTCTCTGGTAACAGTTTCCATCTTATAATAGTAGAGTAGGTTGGATATAAAGCTGATTAGAATGCTTTCTGTTGGGTTTGTACAAGTAACTAGTAAGAGTTGTCAGCTGCATCCTAGGAACTTAATCTGCTGGGATACAAAGAAACTGGGTGAAACATACCTGAAACTGTGCTCTGCAATGAACCAAATACTAGTGGATGAGTGGAAGGTTCCCACTTGACTTTACCTGATTTTTGGATCAGGCTTTATGCACCTTGCTGCTCTGCTCTGATTTTTATTTCAAGAAGGTGCAGGAAGCAGTAGCCTTCCTCTGTCTCAAACTGGATTTGTTTTCATGTGAAATCATAGCTTCCTGCAGAGCAATTCGTTTTCCTAATGTTTCAGTTCAATTAGTAGTTTCAACCCAGGGAACAGTGATGGTCGTTGATCATGACATGTGATCTATGTGGCCTAGTTTAAATGTGTTCTAACCAGTCTTTGGGTATTAATTCCTCTCCATTATTTTCAACCTCAGCTGTCTAGTCTGAGATTAAAATCTCATTCGTATAGTGTCATCTGTTAGTTTTATAAGGAAGATTTTCTAACTGTGGACAATAGAGTAATATAAGAACTTTGAAATGAGAAAACATTCTTATTCACTCTTGTCAAAACTTCTAAAGGAGTTCATTCCTGTGCTGGGTTAGTAACCATTTCTCCTTTTGTTGTATGTGTACAGCACTATGCAGTTCCTGGTGTTCTTATCTAATTTACTTCCATCTTGGTTTGTATTTATAGGCACACAGAGGATTTAAAGGTCAAATACAGCTTATGGGTTGTTTTTTTGTCTGTGTGCATTTTTTCTACAAAAGAGAGTAATGTATGATGTTACTGTCGAGCCTGACCAAGATTTGACAGTGGGACTTTTGGACAGTTGTACAAAATGGTTTAGCAACTGTTTCAGCTGAGAGGCCTCTGCCAGGCACTTGTTTATGTGTGCCAAAGGAAAGGTGATGGATAAATTTATGCTGAGCATTCACTCTGAATCTTTAAATTGACTATATTGGACCTTGCTGTCCAAATAATATGAAAGTGACCTTAAAATTTGATGATGAAGATCAATGAGCTTTGAGAACTGCTGTTAGACTGGAAAGGTTGAAAAAAATTACTAATGTATGGCAAAATCAGGAAAGATGGATGCAGGTTAGCAAATGTGACACCCATCTATAAAAAGGGCCAGAAGGAGGATCTGGGGAACTACAGACGTGCCAGTCTGACTTTAGTGGGAGGGAAGGTTATGGAGCAAATCACCTTGAGTGTGATTACACACCATATACAGAATCAGGCACAGTTGGCATGGATTCATGAATGACAGGTCCTCCTTGACAAACCTGACCTCCTTCTATGACAAGGTGATTCACTTAATGGATCAAGGAGAGGCTGTGGATGTTGTCTACCTGGACTTCAGTAAAGCCTCAGATGCTGTTTCCCAGAGCATTGTCATGAAAAAACTGGCTGCTCGTGGCTTAGACAGGCATATGCTCTTCTGGGTAAAGTACTGACTGGGTGGCCAGGCCCAAAGAGTGGTGGTGAATGGAGTTAAATCCAGTTGGTGGCCAGTCACAAGTGGTGTTCCCCAGAGCTCAGTATTTGGGCCACTTCAGTTTAACATCTTCATCAATGATCTTGATAAGGAGAGAATAAATTCACAGACAACACCAAGTTGGGTGGAAGTGTTGATCTGTTTGAAGGTAGAAAGGGTCTTCAGAGGGACCTGGATGTCTGTATCGATGGGCAGAGATCAGTTGTATGAGGATCAACAAGGCAAAGTGCTGGTTCCTGCACTTGAGCGATAACAACCCCATGCAATGCTCCAGGTTTGGGGAATAGTGGCTGGAAAGCTGCCCTGCAGAAAGAGACCCGGGGCTGCTAATTAACAACTGCCTAAATATGAGCCAGCAGTGTGCCCAGGTGCCGAAGAAGGCTAATGGCGTCCTAGCCTGTATCAGAAATAGTGTGGCCAGCAGGACTAGGGGATGGGATTGTCCCCCTGTACTCAGCACTGGTGAGGCCACACTTCGGGTACTGTGTTCAGTTTTGGGCACCGCATCTCAAGAAAGACATCAAAGTGCTGGATTGGCTCCAAAGAAGCGCAACAAAGCTGGTGAAGGGCCTAGAGCCCAAGTCTTATGAGCAGTGGTGGAGGGAGCTGGAGCTATTTATTTTTAAGAAGAAGAGGCTCAGGGGAGACCTTGCTCTCTCACCTACTGGGAAGCAGGTTGTGGTGGGGTGGGTGTTGGTCTCTTCTCTCAGGTAACAAGTGGTAGGACAAGAGGAAATGGCCTCAAGTTGCTCCAGGGGAGGTTTAGGTTGGATATTAGGAAAAACTTCTTCACTGAAAGGGGTTGTCAAGCACTGGAACAGGCTGCCCAGAGAAGTGGTTCAATCACCATCCCCAAATGTGTTTAAAAATAATGTAGACATGGTTCTTAGGGACATGGCTTATGGATGTACTTGGTAGGTTAAGGGTTCATCTTGATGATCTTGAAGGTCTTTTCCAACCTAAACAATTCTGTGATTCTCTGCAAAGTTCAGATCTCCACTGCACTGTGGAATTGCTCTGAGGGATTCATACTGACCACTTCATGTATCTTGAGACACTCTCTGAGAGGCAATGCTTGCCTGCTGCTTAGAAATGCATGAAGGTGAGGCTGTGAAGATGACGTGGTGAAGATCATATAAACAGCTATTCAAGGGAGATGGATATATTTTATTTAGGCTCTGTATCTTCCAAAATATTTGGGACACAGATCTTCAGTGTAACTGTTTACTCTTGGGCTGGAAAGCAATCTGGCCCCAAGCTAAGCAAAATTCTTATTTTTCATATTTCTCAGACTTGATGAATGCACTGTCGAGTGTACACATTCATAAATGTTACGCATCATTTATAAATGTGACTTTCCTGTGTAGGTGTCCTTAAAAAGAAGGTAATGTGCTTTGAATATAATAAAGTGTACCATTCTTTCCCTCTTCTGCTCCCTTTTTTGTGCTAGAAGAGGGAAACAAAGGAACAAGTCATCTACTGTAATCTACAGAGATAGCATTCCCTTCTCTTCTGAACATGTACTTCCTTATTGACACGTGTTGCAAATGGATCAGAGCAGTGGCTGTTTCCTTTTCCTTCTTATCCTTCTGGAGTTGAATCAGGTTGATAAACTATTGATTGTGTATTGAAATCAAATCAGATTCTTCTGATTTGAGTTGGAGAACCACAAATCATTACTAGAAGTCTCTGAAAGGATATGGGACTTATGTCACTCTATGCTGTTGTGTTCCTCCATAAGAAGAGTCACAAATCTTAATTTGTTACTGCTTGTATTTCATGGTGAAAAGCAGTTTGAGAATCTGTGGTCTTACTGTGTGGACAAGATAGAAGATTATTTTGCAAGTCTTCAGTAGTTTTTTTAAGCTTAACCCACATAGTAGTTCTTGTAGGCCTAGCTTCAGCAAAAAATACTCAAATATGTTCTTAGCTGCAAACCACTGGGGTTGATCCTACAGGTTTCAAGTCTTTTAAGGAAGGTGACAGGTTTCTGTTGAAATGATTAACTGTTGGCAGGACCAGGGCTGAAGCTTTCATGCGTACTGGTTTACATAACCAGTTTAAATGATCTTTTGCTGATCATTTTTGAGTTGTTTTAACCTCTTCAGCAAATTACAACGTGGCAATATTTGTGCAGCTTGCTTACTGCTATGTGCACTGTTTATTCTGACACAAAGAAAACAGTGCTTTAAAAGCTTTAATCACTAAAATGTCTGTAAAATTCTTTGTTTCCTGTTGATTTACAAGAAGGTTTTGTTATAGTTCATGAATCATTCCTATCACTTAAAAACTGTATTTTGCAGGAAGACATCTTTTTTTTTTCTTTTGAACCTCCATTTGAGGAATTTGCATCTCCTTAAGTACTGATGAGAGGAACCATTAGCAATATGTTCTTGAACAGCTTTTTATGGAGTACAGTAGATTGAGATTTTTGGGGGTTTCCAAGGGCCAAGAGCTTGATTTGCAGAAATGATGAATGACAGCTCACCTTCTGGAAATATAATGGAAAAATGTTTATAATTTGCAAACCACTGGGTAGACTTGTACACTAAATGTGACTCAGCTGGAAGGCCTACGGGGCAAATTAAACACAGATGGAAAACATGGCAGTGTCTTATAGGATAGCATCTGCGGAGCTTAACATTTGACTGAGAAAGCCCTAGCAGCACTACTTCACTCTGTATTTGTTCTGCTGATTTAGGACCTCCTCAGACCAGCAATGGAAATGAGCAGCATTCCTCAGCCTCTATCTTTGAACACGTGGATAGGATGTCACGTTCCTCAGATGCCAGCAGACGGGTCCCAAGCAAGATCCAGCTGATTGCTATGCAACCGATGGCAGCACCCCCAGTTCAGAACTCGGTGCTTTCTGATCGAGTAGCAGAGACCAACAAAATTAATAAAGAGGTATTTTTAATGTGCTTTGGATGCTTGTAGCAAACTAGCCAAGAAGGAAATGGAAAAGTATACACTTTCTTGTTATCAGGAGTTTATTTGTTCTTGAGGAGTTGCAGTTTTCACAAATCACAGAAGTAATCCTGTTTCCATCCACAGAGATAATCTGACCTGTTTTATTTAAGAGATGCATAAACTAAAATTTAAACACTGAGAGAGCAGCAAATATGATGGTCAGGATACCCTGTGTTACCATCCTTTTGCCTAGTCAGCAGGACAGGACTTACGAGAGTTGTGTTAATGTGTCAGAATTGCAAGGTCTGGCCCACCTTGGTTTTCATTCTATACCATTCTTTTGAGTTTTCAGCAACTCAGGATGTGGGTTATAGAAACATGTTATCTCAAGACATTCTGAGGTGTGAATTTGCAGCACATTCATTGCTTCCAGCTTCTGATGTTTTTGATGGTAAACACAGAGAAACTTCCTGCTTTCTCTGAGGTTTGGGTTACTGTAAGCAGATGATGAGCATGACTGGGGCATAAGGACAGAAGGTAATGTGCTGTAAAACCACATTATACACTGACAATATCTGCATCCTGATTCTGTAATGCCTGTAAGCTGGCATCTTGTCATAATTTAGAGTGCAAGACTACTGAAACCTTAACTGGGTTAAGATAATATGTTTCTGAGGACCTTAATGGAGGGAGGTAAATACGTACATGTATATAGTATACATAGGCAAGAGGGGCCACAAACCAGAAATCTGATTGTATGGGCAGAAGACATATTCTAACTATAACAGTAAAGAATGTTAGACTTGTGTCCCTTTTATTCTTTTCTTTAAAAAAAAAAAATTAATATGAGAATACATGTGTGTCATTATTCAGTTTTTACTTGGTTTTAGTTTGCTGCTTCAGATGTGTTGCAGAACTAGTCCAGCACAGGCAGAGCAGTTGTTTCTGTCTGATCTGGTTCCCAAAGTGTTTTCCATCGATAAGAATGATTTCAGTGAGTGCTGGGCCAGGACTCACTGTGGCATTATGATGGCTTTCTCCAGATGATGAGATGCACCCCGAGGAATTTGAACAAAAAAAAAGGTGGGAGAGGGGGCTGAAACCTTAGCCTGCAAGAGGTCATAGAGCTGATAACACTATGTTCATCTACCAGCCTGTACCCTTGTATTACTCCTGTGTTTCTGCATAGCTTATGGCAGCCTCTTGTGCTCAATAGAGACGCCAAGTTACAAGCTCAATTAGCTTAAGTTCTTGCTTATTAGGTGATGACAGTCATTAAAGGGAATGGGTGACAGACTTGAAGACTATTGAATAAATGTATCTGTTTGACACAAAAGGTAGATGCAGCCTGTACTGATTAATCTTCTTTTTTCAGCAGTCTCTTCTGGCAGACAGCAGGACTTTTTTGTGTTCCTCCTTTTGTTAACAAATTGCCACCTTTAATTGTACCCGCTGTGCTGGCAGTTTTATTGTATGTAGCAGTACATCTGTCTGGGGACACAATGGGGATACTGCAAAATATCCAAGAAAGAAAGTGCTTTTACATATTGTGTGACATTTTAATCCTTCAGAGATTTGGGGGAAGGGGAGGAGGGAGTTAGGGGCAGGTATGGAGGTGAGGAGGAGAGGTTTACAGAAAAGCAGCAAAACTGTTTGCAAAAATTACAAACGAAAAATGCAGTTGATTTTTTTTTTCTCCCCCTCCTTCCTTAAGATACAAACAGCCCTGAGGCATAAATCTGAGATTGAGCATCACCGAAATAAGATCCGTCTTCGCGCCAAGCGCAAGGGGCACTATGAATTTCCAGTGGTGGATGACGTGGTGGTGGGTGACTCCAAAGAACAGCACAGAATATATCGCAAGGCACAGATGCAGATTGACAAGATCTTGGACCCTGGAGGCAGTGTGCCTACTGTCTTCATAGAGCCCAGGAAGAGGTAGGAATGTTAAAGATGGAAAGAGCATTTTTCTTCTAGTCAGCACCCAAAGTGCATCAAACCTGAACTTGAGAACTTTCAGAACTTCAAAGCACTTTGATCACCATTTGAATTTGAGTTATCTAGGTCAAAAGTTTGGGGTTGTTCTAAATATTTTTGCTTATTTTGGTATGTCAGTATGTTTTGTTTTCAAATTATTCTTTTACAAGAGCAGCAGTTTATTCTCAATAAATAAATTCAAATATATAGAAATTGTCTTAAAACAATTTCATATTTGCTTGCAATTGAATATTTCCTGTGTGGTATAGAGGGATCAAAAATGCAATGTAAGCAATCAAGATAGATACATGGGAAATAAAAAGGGGAGAAAAGATGCAAAGTAAGGAAACCCTTGAATGATTTAAAAAGCATGAAGATTTTGAATTTTAAAGGCAAATTCATGAATCAACAAAATAATCTTTTGTGTATTCCCTCTGGGTAATGAGTCAGCCTCATGGTTCTGCCTTCCTGATCGTGTATTTTCAGAGAAAGTTTTCCATGGTCACTGTCTAGGGCTTATGAGTACTGGCACTTTCTTCCAGGAGCACTGGTACCCTGTGACTGTGTCCACACAGGAAGCAGCTTTTCTCCAGTTACCTGGGTTCCTCAGCTGGTTTGCCTTGTAGAGTTAAGCTAAACATGTCAAGTGCAAAGCCTTGTTGGCAGTGTGGTCTGTTCTGCTTCTGCAAATGTGTCAGGCATTGGTCTGGGAGGTCTGGAGAAGCACTGGTGGGGGCTGGAGCATGGATAACTTTAAAGATGAATGTAGAAGTGAGGTGACGCTGGAAAGAGTTTGAGGGAGGATTTGGACAATTTGGAGAGCTATCAATGAGATGTTATTAGGAGGAGCTTGAAGAGAGAGATTTGAGGCCAACTAATGGGACTGGCATGAAAAACTGAAAAAGGGAAGAGAAGCAGAGCTGAGGCAAGGATGACTTGCAGGGAATGAGCAGAGGAGGTCAACCTTGAGTAGGATGAGAAGAAAAACTTTTTTAAAGAAATGTGATTACTCCTGTAATTTTTGGGTTTTGTCTCTGGTGTTTTTTTTTGTTTTGTTTTGTTTGTTTTTGTGTTTTTTTTTTTTTCCTTCCCATTAAGTTCTCGTGCAAAACGTTCTCCCAAGCAGCGCCGGCGACATCAGATAAATGGGAGCCCAACTGATGCAGAAAAGGACAGGTTAATCACAACTGACAGTGATGGGACATACAAAAGGCCTCCAGGAGTCAATAATTCTGCATATATTGTATGTATGTCTCTTGAATGACAGGAGTGTTCTAATAATTCTAATTACAGTTGTGACATTGGGAGATTTGGCATTCTGACTATGGTCTGTGTGGCTAGTTTCAGTCACATGTAGTTAGCATGTAAATGCATGTAAAACAAAGATTTAATTGGTAGTCAGTATTAAGCAGTAAAATTCTGCCAAGTATTGCTTGATTTTAAAGAGGCGAAGAATCAAAACACTTTTTATTAATTCCACTGTATTATGCAGATGAAAGTGTGCTTGGCATATACCTTGAACATAGTTTCACTCTAGTCCAATTTGCTGGATGTTATATATTCATATGTTACATAAAATGTCATCCTTAGCTCTCATAGAATGGAAGACTCGGCTCCTTTTATGAGAAATTTTCTCATCTTTAAAATGTGGGAATTAATTATTAATGAAAAAGAAACATGTCTTTGTACTGCAGTAACTTGAAACAAATCTAGTACAATGTCTCACAAATTAATTTTGTTTCCTGTCTAAAAAAGTCAAAGACACTGGAGAATATTCTGTTCAATTATACCCATGTCACAAACTGTGTTTAGGTATCTTTAACCACTTCTAAGCAGACTTTACTGAGTCTAATGCTAATATTGGAAACCCCTGGATAGTTTTCATCTTGAAAGATGGTTTTAATAATTTTAAGGATTTCACCATTAGCTGCATATGCAGTCAGGTGACTATAATGTTGATTTCTGTGGTTTCCTTCTGCCTTCAAACAAGAGTGTGATGATTTTCCTGTCGTGCTGCAGCAGAATGCATTATCATCTGAAGCTGTTTAATTAAGACATGTCACACAGCAAGCTTAGCCCCTTTGGCATCTATAGTGAGAGAGTACTCGGAATGCTAAATTCCTGATGAAGTAGAGGCTTCTGCATCTTGACGACTGCTTTTGCTGTCTATGTGCAGTGGTAAGAGCAAGCTTTGATAATGAGTCTGCTGCTGCAAAGCTCATTTAATTTCCTGTTACTGATGAACAATAAGCCCACCTGGTAAGATCCCAGGTAGCAATTGTGATGCGTGCCTCAGGTATTGCTGCTATGAAGCACTTATCTGAATCCCATTCAGGTGATGCACCCAAGTTCAAGTTCCATACAGATAACCACTTAGCTGCTTAAAGGGTCCCCTGTGCGTTTTTCAAGGAAGTAGTAATTGTTCAATATTACTGCTGATGTGGTCAGTTGTAAGCTAAGACTGAATTAATTTCTTGGAACTGCAAGAGCTGCAGAGAAGTCAGAGATGTCAACAGAGCTGATTGTCTTTTTCTGAATGGAGTGAACGCTCTCTGCATGGCTTCATTATGTGCTTGCAAACTACAAGATTTCTGCCATAGCTGAGTAACTCCTGCACAAAGCTCCACTGCCTTATCTGAGATCAGAGCCTTTCAGATCACAATGAATGAAGTATTTGAATAGCTAGTGTTACATATGTGCATGCAGAAGTAGGGAGGGTAAGGGGCAGGTTTTGCCCACCACCGGCATTTGTGCCATTTATCTCATGGTTCTTGCAAAGAAAATGTTGTTCAAACTTAAGGCCCACAAGGGACATGGAAGCTGACTGGTTAGATCTTCACTGTGGCTGCCTTTCACTTCCTTTGTTTCCTCCAGTCTGATCCAGACTTGCCTCCTGAACCTCTGACATCATCCTCAGCTGACCTGGGGAAGTTCCCTGGCTTGCCTTCCCACCCAGTCTCCCAGTACGTCCCACCACAGCCATCCATTGAAGAGGCTCGGCAGACCATGCATTCGCTGCTGGATGATGCTTTTGCACTGGTGGCTCCCAGCAGCCAAGCAGCCAATTCCACGGCCGCCACACCACCGCGGGTCTCCGCAGGACAGCCGGTAAACAACACTCCTGCTCGAGCAGGGAGGGGAACCACGTGCACCCAGTGGGGAGCCCCTTATGGTCCAACTCAGGCAGTAAGCAACCCATTTAATGTGAGTGATGCGATTTAAAAGGCCTTTCTGGGCAGGTAGTTGGCATTAGTTGGGCCATGGTCACCGTTACTGTGCCCTTGCTGTCAGGATCGATCAAAAATGTGGAACAGTTTCTGGAACCAAAAGAATTCAGAAATGACCCATCACAAGATTGTGAACTTACTTTTTAAGCCATTTGGATTCTTTTCCCTTTTCCCATTCCAACCACAAGGGAAGATCGGACTTCTCTTCCTTTAGGATAGGATTTCTGTTCTTCACCATTAGGATCTTTCACAGATCAGGCTTGTTATGTCCAAGAGTAAAACTTTATCTTTTTCAAAAATAGATGTGCTAGTTTGTATTTTGATAATGAAAAATGAATGTATTTGGCTTAGATCATATTCTTCAGCAAGATATCCAAATGCTTTTCAGGAGGTGACGTTAGGGAAGCAGTATTTGTATGTGTAATTTTTTGCATTTTATGGAGCACTGGGACACATGGATAATCATCTTGGGTCCCCCAACAGTTCAGTACAAGTTTCCTGATGCCATTGGACTGCTGAGCCTGAGCCCCATGGTCTCTCTGCTGCAGTCTGATGAAAAGTTGAGAAATAAAGAAATTTCCAAAAGCTTGTATTGCTGAAAGCTTTAAGCTTAGTAGACATTGGAGCAGCCCTTCATCTTCCACAAGGGAGAAAGAGAGTATTTCTGAAAAGTTTTTAAGACTCTGATCAGAGAGACGAGACTGCCTGCCCACTGTAGTAGTGATTCCCAGATCTTCTTGTGGTTCTGGGTTTGTATAACTAATCTGTTATGCCTACAGTCATCACACATACAGGACTAGTGATCTTTACTATTCGTCAGTTAAAAGCCTGACTGTGGACTTCCCAGGGTGGGCCTTTTTATTTTAATTTGGGTTTTTTTTGTTCTTCTGACAGAGATACGTGGAATTTGGAATGACTCCACAAACAGCACCAGGTCTCCTACCAAGGTAGCTTTTCACTCACAGAATTGTCATTTATTATTTTCCTTGTAATCCCTCCAGAGTTCTTACTGGCTCTAGTATATTATTATGCAAAGTACTGTATAAATGAGAAGTAATAGGAGTCCAGATCCATCCTGTGTAATGTATTTATGTAGCATGAAAGACATATGCATGCTGTATGGAATCTGAACCTCCATTTAAAAGAAATGTGTTTCTAGCCCCTTGGCTATGGAGAGATCCTTCCAAATACTGAGTTAAACCACTGAGTTTCAGCTTTTCAAGAGCCTGAAACAGTTGCTGAAATGCATGTAATTTTCCCAATACTCTTGCTTTCATCTTGTTTCTGTAGCCTCAGGGCAACACTCACTTGCAAAAGCTTTCACATGACTAACAGATTCATTCTATTTTTAACCAAGCAGAGAACAAATTACACAGCATAGTGACCCTCACAGAGAAAGCCTGCCTTCCAGGCCTGTTGTAAAATCAGGAGGGGAGAAGAAGTTTTCCATCTTCTCCTGGCCTTGCTGTGGGAGAATCATGTAAAGGGGACAAAACAGTTGTTGAAGTGACTGTTAATTCCACGTTTGGTGTCTGTGTCTTAACTGCGTGTCTAGTTGGACACTTGAGTCGTGGTACCCACTGTGGTCACCCTCTCCAATCTGCTGCAGCTGAGGTGGTAAAAAGTGGCCTTGTGCTGTTCTCTCATTACCTTACAGCTCACCATGTGAGATGAAATCTCACTGGTATCCATGTCATTCATTAGAATTCACCTAAAGTCTTCATTGCCTTGGAAACTTGATGTTAAAATGGGTATGAAGAATTTTTATTTATCTGTTGTTCTGCAATCTGATTTTGAAAGAACAAACTAGAAAAGGAGGAGTCTATAAGCACATTTTCTTAATTAGTTCTTGGCTGAAGGTGACAGTTTCAGTGTGAGTGGAGCACACTTGAAATGGAATACAGTATGACATGTGGTGTATTTTTTGTAATTTAGGTTGTCTTGAAGATTGAGCTTTGAGACTGCCAGTACAAAGCATAACCAATTGTTTGTTATTGAGGATTTTCTCTTTGGCCTGTTACACATTCAAGGAAAATGTGATAAATTAGTCATGAAAGTACTGTAACCCATGTTAAAGACACCCAAGCAAGATAGTATCTTTTGCAACATATTATTTGTTCAAAAGTTTATCAGTCTGTGGCATAGGCACTCTGGATTTCTGTAGGTTATGAATTAATGGCGTCATTATTAATAGTTCAAATGCTGGCTTTGCCATCACCAGCAGATTAAGTTAGCAATCTGCAAGGTCATCGACCTTAACAGGAAGAATTGTATTAAATTTTCATTAAAATAGAATGTTTCCTAAAGCTTGGTCAATAGAAAACAAGGAAAGAGTTATCATGGTTGTGGAGTGGGGATTATGCTCAAATTCAGAAGCTAATGATAAGCAAACTGATACAAACAATGTACCAATTAGTGGAAGGGAAAATAACCTGAGGTCAGTATGACTAGGTGGCATGTATCAATGTCATGGTCCATTGACTGAAATGTCCAGTGTATGGACTAATAGTTGTCTGTCTGTACTGTTCCCTTCTCTGTACAAATGCAGTCAGCATCTTTAATGGGGTGGAACCAACTGGGATGGAAAAAAAATTAAATGTAAAAGACCTAGGTCACATAACAGCTAGGCAAACATGAAAGCACAGTGAACAGCTTTTACCAGAAAATGAATATTGCATCATGTAACAGTGATAGAGATACTTAGCCATAGTGGATTAGTGCTGTAAAATTGATTCTTGGGGCAGTATCTCCCCACTTAATTAAATAACTGAAAATTAATAATTTTTTTTTGAATGTGCAAAGATAAATTGGAGGCTAGGTCTCAGTTTGGAAATAGGAAGGAGGACTAGAAAACCTGCACGATATAGATTCAGATCTGTATCCTGTTTTTATATTCTTCTGTTGATCTCTGTCTTTAAAGACTAGCTATGTATCTGTTATAAAGAAGACAGGGAAGAAAGGGTGATGGGTTAGTAAACATGCACCTTTCAAGTACAAACCCATCAACAATAAAGGATATACTTCCTGTCCTCTGAAAAATTGGCACAAAAATAATAGATCTGCAGTAATGCTGAGAAAATATTTTCTTTAGACAACATCAAACAGATGTAGCAATTTATCAGTGACAAGATTCCAGCTCAGCACTGCAAGCAGTAACGGGCCAGATGGTCACATCCTTTCCTGATTACGGTGGTACTGTTAAACATTACCTACCCCTTCAAGCATTTATTTTAACTAGCTTGTAAGTCTGGTTGGAAATGGTTTCCTCTGGATCTGCTGAGTGGACAGGTGGGATTGTGTGCAAGAAAGCTGGAAGTTCAGATGGGTTCAGCTATGTTAATAGGAAGCCTAGGAAAAGCAACATTTCCATCTCCTCCTCTATTCCTGTTCTGTGAAGGAATTACAGGGTTTCTCTTACAAGTCTCGTTACCTTGAAACAATTAAAGAAGTTATATTGATGGCAGTTTTTGTTGTTAACCCTTTTCAGTAAATATATAACAACAACTACCAGCACCAGCCTTAATTATAGAAAACATTCATTTTAGTGTAGATTGCATCTCTGTGTATGTTTATAACAGCTTTGAGTAGTTTGAGAAAAGTTTTGAAAATTCTCTGAAAAATGTTGAAATAATAATTGTTCATGTAATGCAGTTTCTGTGGTCTGACTTGGACCAAAACTGTGTGCCCAGAAACTCTTGAGTAAGACTCAGATTTGTTGCTGATGTAAGCAGCTACATCACTACTGAATGAGTTTCTGGGTTTGGGTTTTTTTTTTAATTGAAGATGCTTTTTTTTCCCCCAAGAGTAAAAGATCATCTCTGGATTTTTTTTTTCTCTGCATTGAGGAGACTGCAACATCTGAAAAACATGTTTAAATTTGTTAGAGTTTCTAACTCCCATTCCTGTGCAGTGCAGGTCACGAAGAAGAAATATATTCCTCAGATGTAATTGTTTTTGTTAACATTTAAGATTAAAATGTACATTAGAAGGTATCATAAAGAGCTGCTGTGTGGAAGTACACTTGCATTACTAATTAGGCAATTCAATTACTGTAATCTTGAATCCTTACTTTTCCACAGGCAGAACTTTGGGCCAGGTTTTCTTCAACCTGCAGAGTTAATGCACCCAGACCAGCAGCCACCTGAAGTTCAATATTCCTCCAGAGGGATATACTCAGAGGAAATGCCATCAGTGGCACGGCCACGACCAGTTGGAAGCACTGCAGGTACACTTCACCTAAGCCAAATATGCACTAAAATAACTGAACCTTTTCCTTATCTGCTCTTACAGTGAGGTCACCATTAAGACATCATTCTCCTCCAGCTACTACACTTGAAATCTAGTCCTTGTCTTCACTGACAAAAAAAGAAGTGATCACGAAGTGAGGTTAACTTTACACCCATAGGACTTTACAGGGAAGGGTGGTGCTTTGCCACCTTTTTAGTACCTTACAAGCATTCATTATCACAGCATATTTTTAAAAAAGAGCATTCTGTAAGAATGGAAGATTACCTAATTATTTTAGAGTGTACAGTGTATGCTAACTTTCCACTGCTGACTGTTTCTTTTGTGCTAAATGAGCTAACTGATAAGTCCCAAATCAGCCTGCTAAGTAGCAATTTTTAAATACTTTTCTGCATCTTTATTTCTGATTTCTCTTCCTAGAAATGTATGCATAAAAGCAGGATCTTTTTGCTTCTCATGATATTCTCTGTTGCTGCTGTACCATACAAAATCACCTTCCTTGATTTGGTTGGGAGATAATTTCTGTAGCACTCCTCAGTGCTATCATGAATAAATTTCTAACATCACATGGCAATTAAGCTGCAAACACTGACTTTGACAAAAAAAATATTATATTCTTATGCAAATGCCACAATTAATTTTCTCCCAGAGAAATGTTTTCTTCCTGGGGAGTTGGAAAAGACTGGAAATACTTTTGTATATTCATGTCAGAGTCCTAGTTTTGGTAGCTGCTGTCCTCTCCCTGTAAATATTAAATGAATGAGAATGATAGGGGTGTAGTGGCTGTTACAGCTTAATGATGATTATTTTATTATCTGATTCACACTATTTTCTAAATGTTTATGTATGTTCTGCTTTAAAGTTTGGAGGCAATTCAGATGATTACTTTCAGTCCTTCAGCATAATTATATGCAAATACTAAACTTCTCTAATGCTGGGGTTTTTGAGAGGAAAATATGAAAGTGACCCAACTGTCCATCGTGTAAATCACACTGTTCTTATTGTCTTTTCCTCCCTTCTTGTACACACACACACACACACACACACACACGTGTTCTTGCATATCTGTGGGTTTATTAAATGGGCTTCTTTTCTAATGAATAATAAAATAAATTGTGTTTCCCCGTGGGAGGAAATTCAGGAGAAAGGAAAGCTGGCACGTTGTTACGTGTCTCTTGCAATTAATGGTGGCAGCTACTCTTGCATGTGCTTGAAAGCAGCGGGAGGGAAGGGAAGGGAGAAAGGAGGTGGTTGGCTTTCAGACTGAAAGGAGATACAGTGTGTTCTGACCTTCTCGTTAGTCAACGACAGCATCGTTTAATATTTAACCACAGAAGCAAAGCAGAAAGAATCATACTCTATTTAGTCATGTATTTTATTCTTCTGAGAGGTGGAATAGAAAGCAGTCTGGAGAGTTAGGGTCTTGCTGCTGTGATGCAAATAACGTGTACCATAGGAGCAAATGTCTTCTTTTTGCTGCTAAGTAATTTACATGAAAGCATTGCCAGGGCATTTTCAGTAAAGGCTGTTGGGAAAGGGCTAGCATAATTTTGGAATAAAGTGTAGTCCATGTCTGAGATGCATGTATCTCAACCTCTTCTTTCAGTGCGGTGGCAATGGAAAGCATCACACTCCAAATGAGCTGCACAAAATGCACATAACTTTTCCTTCTTTATTCTACACTGACAGCCTTCTTTCTGCTGATTTTTTTTTTTATGATTAATTGCACAGAAATGGAGCTCCACTTTCTTCTTGTCTCCTGGTTCCAACAAAGTTTTATGTTGTCATTTGTCTACCCTACAAACTTGACTGTGTATAAAGATGAAAAAAACAATATTTGCTTTTAAGGTTCTCAGATACAGCACCTCACTCAGGTGGGAATTGCTAGCAGGATCGGAGGTCAACAAGTGGAGATCCCCTCAGGCAGAGCAGGGCATGGCCAGCCGGGGGGGCCAGGGTGGCCCCAGTACCGTGGAGAGGATGAATGTGCTAGGCGAGATGCAGTGAGTACTGTGTTACACATTTGCATAGTTTCTGACCTAGTGATATGTTCGGGTGTATTTTTTTTTCCTGCATTACTGTTTGGAACTTTTCCCCCTGGAATACTTTCAGTTGCTTCTCTGACATTCTTTGCTTTGCGCTTCGAACCCTCGTTAGCTCTTCTAACTTTCGCTTGCTATTCTTTTACCGTCTGCTTCTCTCTAACTTCTTTCTCTCACTTTACCCTAACCTTTTTTTTTTTTTTCTCACTTGAGGCCTTCATCCATTAATTGCAGTTCACCCAGTTCTGCTTCTGAGCTCCAACAGAGGTGGATACTGCTTTCCATTTTCTTCTTTGAATTATGCCTCTGTATTTTGAGATCATTGTAAGTAGAGAACATTGAATTAAGTTGTTCCAGACTACTGTCCCACTGTGTATTGGTATAGTTCTTTTGTCTTTTGTATCAGTGCACAACAGCAGGATTAAGGGGAACAGAATAAAGTACATACTTGCATATAACAGTAGAGGTATTTCTGAACAAGTTATTTTCCTAGCCTTAGTCAGCAGGACATGGTAAACTAATATGTATTTGTTTACCAGCGTTGCCTAGGCAGCCATCATGCTTTCATGTTCTTGGCAGTGGTGCTTCTAGAGGTTGCTGTTCCTCATTCAACAACATACATGAGGTTGAGGATAGTATATGGCCTTTGCAGGAAAGACATAGCTGCCTGCTACCAGTCTGTGTCTGATAGAGTTGCATCCTGAAGCTGACTGACCTGTGAAAGCTTTATTGTAGAGCTCTTGGGAGGGACAACTTTGTTCCTTCATTTGCACCTTTGCTTAAACTATCATTTTTCTAGTTTCTTCCTTGAGAGAGAAAGGAGGGATCTCCTTCTTTTGCATACTTAGGGCAGTATGTGTTCACACTACTTGAAATTGCTTTGCAGTGTTGCTTGATCTCAAAATGGCTTTGCAGAAAGGAAGTGCAACAGGATGGGCTTTATCCTTGAGCATTTGTTGTAAGTGAGCTGCCACCACTCTAAATGAGCTTGAGAGGAGTACCACAAAGCTTCTAAGAACTGGACACCCTAGAGACTAACTCTAATTGTTACTATTCAAAAACTTTAACTATCAAAGCTGAAAGATTTATTTCCCTAATTTAATTTGCTGTCTGTGCTTGAACTGTGGTTTCTGAGTGCAAGAACATCATAATTTCCGTTTACATCTAGAAGAGCACTTGGATGAGAGACTGTAGTGCCTCTCCTGTTCAGTTTTCTGGGGCATCTCTAGGTTATCATCCCTTGCCTCTACTTAACATTTGTCTGTCTTTTCTGGAGATTAACTTTATTTTCTAGATCTGTGTGCCTTACCTCTCTTTCCCCCAAGTGCACATTCAGCCGCTACTTTTTTAGTATTTTATTACTTGAATTGCTAACATATTACTGCAAACGGAGTTGCAGACCCATTATCTGAGATGCTATGCAAACAGTTGGCTTTCCCATCGGTAACCTGCACAACTTTCAAAGATTCATGACCCAATACAATGTGATTTGGTTGCAGTTTTCACCTTCAGTCACCATTTCAGATGGGTATGTCACCTCAATCCAGATTGACTGTCTTTTAACCAGGTTAAACACTTCCTTGGCTTTGACAGAACATTTTGCTCACTGGTTGCTGCAGTTCATATGTTACTGAAATGTGATTTTTTTTTTCCAGTTTGCCTTCTTTGTTTTTTTTTAAAAAAAAAAAAAAAGCAAAAGGAGGAGATCATGGACTAAAACTACCCGAGTACAGTGTCATTTGGTTGTAAGAGAGGTCACCTAGTGCCTGCGCTTTCCTTTTCCTATGAGGAATTTTCTTTTTTTGGCAAAGGATTATTTCAATTTAAAAAAAAAAAAAAAAGGCATTATTAGGTGAGCTTTAGCCTTGTAATTTTCTGTAGTTTGGATCCCTACATGAGGACAGAGCTAAACTTGTTTTTACTCATTTTGGAAAGATCTGGTAACACTCTGGTTCCTTATGGTGCAGTATTCAACTGATCCTTTGCAAACAGTCCTACTGGTCCCTTATTCTGAGCAAGTTTCTAAAATTAAACTCTGCATTTAGGAAAGCTAACTCTAGAGTATTCTTCACAGCCACAGACTCAAGAGGGATCTGCATTTCTGTTTGTGCATTGGCCCTTGTCTTCATCTACTATTCCTGCACTCAACACCTGATTTTCCACTTCAATATGGCCTCTCATTTGTATCTCCTGACCCAAAGCCAGCATGCGGGTTGCCATCAATTCACCTTAATTCTCCATTCAGAAGGCCTAGGTAACCAGGATAATTGCAGAGTTTTCTTAGCTGACGTAAAATACAACACTGAGCAAGCGAGTGGTCATTTGAGCTGCAGAGCAAATGAAGCTTGATTTCTTACAGATGTCTGTGGTGCCTTGTATACCTCTACCTCCGTGCCACTATCTGGCATCACCTTCTATACATCTACAATCCCCTGTAGCTCTCCACTCTTCTCTCTGGGTCTTATCCAGGTTTTCAATGTTTCCCCTAAACCAGCCTTATATTTTTACTCTATTTTTATGCTTCGGCTGCCAACCATAGTGTCTCTAAACCATCTCACTGTACTTCAGGTTGTGTCTCGTGTCCCGTAGCTGCTCTGGGAAACACATGCTAATTGACATGTCCAGCTGAGCACAGTCTAACTTGGCCTTTCTGCCACTCAGAAACAGATTCAATGATAGCACAAATCAGGTTATCTCTAATTAGTTACCTTTTTTTTGTTGTACGTACAGATATATATTATAAGCCTGTGTGTATATATTTATAAATCAAATTCAGTTGAAATTGGACGCAGGTTCAACGGTTACTAAATGGAGATTAACTTGTTCACAATGTGATCGCATAAATCTTCATTCCTTTGGAAGGAAGATTCAGTAAAGATATTTTTGTTAATTATTTTGTACTGCTGTTAACTATAGAAAAATTTCTATGTAAAAATATATGTCTAGATACTACATAAAACTATATATTGTTACAAATGCAGTATTATATAATATAACCATGTGTCTTTCTGTTAGTGAAAAAAATCGATTTTTTTTAAAAAGCAGAAATTCTTGCAACCTTTTTACTCTCCTTATTTTGGTGTTGTAGTTTAGTATAGGTTAAGTTTCTGTACCAATCTAGTTTTGAAAGTTCTTAGACCAGCTTAATTTTGATGTTACGTATGAGATCACAGTAATACACACCTGTTTTTCTGAGATATCAATAAAACTTTGATAGCTTTAATGTTAAAAGCCAGCCACTGCAGTCATCAGTGTTCTTCCTAACTTCCCTTAAGAAGTGTTTCTTACGTTGCTGATTCAGTGCTGTATGAGATAGGAGCTTAATCACATACTGTACTTTAATATGTAAGTAACCTGAATATAGTTTAGGCTGCTGTTAAGACTTGTGTCAAGGAATGTTTGCTTTTAATTTTTTTTCATGTCACCTCTTTTCTATAAACCCAGATACTTGCCAGGTTTGCTAACTCTAAACTGCACATATGAATTAGCTTCAGGTTCCAGTGCCAATTCTGAACAATCAAGAGATCCATTCATTCCTTTCTGATACTAAAACCACCTCCCTTTTATAAGAAGTGAGACAGGATGCTACTTGGAAAACCTTCTTTACCTGTCATTCTTCTCTTAAAGCCTCTTTCCTCTTAATCTCTCTCCTCACATTAGCTGTGTGAATGATGAGTGCTGTACATGAGCTGTGCAAGAGTCAGAATCTATTATTAGTTCTACTTTATGCAAAATGGCTTAGATTCTATTCCTTGATATCACTGAGAGATGTTAAGGAATATACTCTTGTGCATTTTTCTGTTCCCTGCACATTGCTGCTGCAGTCGCTCTAGGTCCCTCGTAACCTTGCCAGGCTCTGCTTTGTAATCCCTTCATTCCCCTCTGCCTCACCCCCAAATCCTCTTCTGGCTGACCTTGCTGTCCTTTCTTCTCTCATCAGATGTCTCTCTCTGCTACTACTGAAGGCTTACCCAGGGAGAACTTTAGTGCTCACTAAATTGTGGTAACTGATCCCACCGTGCAGCAGCAAGCTGCCACTGACCCTTTTCCAGGGGCGTTACGCTGCTCTGCTCCCAGTTGTGCACTGAGCAGGGTGTGTTCCAGTCCTTGGTGTCCAGTGTTTTCTTCTGGCTGGCTCTCAGCCTTCAGCTGTATGAGGCAAGAGGAAACGCTTGCTTGAAGGATGTCAGCTGGGATTTAGATTTTCAAAACAGACCTCGCTTGTGTCCGTACTGGGATTTAGTGCAGTCCCCTAGTGTACTGTAAATTCATGCTTTGTTTTCGTGTAAGCAGATTTTTTTTTTCCCAGATAGACAAGCCCATAAACTCAGACTTCTGTTTTCTTTCTGTCTTGTTTTGTTAGAAAATATGTTACTGAATAAATGCAGAATTAACCCCTTTCTACCCTGAAGCAAGGTTTGTCCCTAAACTGGTGTAGTGTTTCTCAAATGTAGAACAGTTGTTGAGTATAGAAAAATCTCATGTTTCCAGTTTGAATAATTTTCTCCTGATGCTTATTCTGTTGACCGTGTTTTCCTGGGCACTGGTCTGTCACAGGGGTCTCAGAAGTGTACAGTCTGAAGAGGCAAGCCAGGTGGATAAGGGGAAGGTGAAAGTAGTAGTATCTCTATTTGTAGGTAGCATGGAGAAAAGACAGCCAGGAAGACAGTGGTTTCCTTGTTGTCCTTTAGGAAGTTGATGGAAAGGCAAGGAAAGAGAAGCCAATTCTGTTGACTTCCAGTTTCGTGGTTTTTCTTCCCACCTCCTTCCATTTCAGTTTCTGAACATTTCATAGATTAGAGAGGGGCTCAGAGTTTTTAATAGATACTCAAAGAGATTTTGAAAATCCCTGAACTTGAGGCCATCCAGCGATCTTATGTACACTTGTTTTGTGCTCCATAAGAGGAATCATTCACTCATACAACAGAACAGTGGCAGCAGATAGAAGCATCTCCATGCTGCTTTCCCTCTGTCTTTTGTCTTTTTGCTTTCTTGTGTTTTCTGGGATTATCTTGTTTATTCAGGAAGTACAATAATGCTTTCTACCTTTTTCCAGATGCATATGCATGGACACCAAGAATATTCCTCCTCACCAGTATTCCAGATGCCGAGGACTTCAGCCAGGCAGCCTTCAGCACCCCCTGCTCAGCTTCCACACAACAGCCTTCAGGGCCAGGGCCTTTGCTACACCACCAGTTCCACTGAGGACCTCCAGCCAGGTCACTCTTCAGCCTCTCTTATCAAAGCAATTAGAGAAGAACTTCTACGACTTTCTCAGAAACAGACAACAGTGCAGAACTTCCACAGTTGATTTAGCATTCCCTTGCAAATCTGCCAGGTATCTGCTTCCTATGGAAGCAAAGACTTAGAGGAAATCAGCAATGTCATTCTCTCAAAAGAAAGAACTTTCACAGCTCTGTTGACAACACTCTGGAAAAAAAGAAAAAGGCAGCAAAATCAGGATAGTAAGGAGAGATGGGGGACAAACAGGGAAAACCATCAGTGTCATTACAAGTAATATTAATTAATCTGCTAATATTACGGTGCTCCTCTTCTCTCCCTACTCTTATTCAGCCTAACAAATAAATAAAACCTTAGGTCAAGAACTCCACACTCCAACAACAACAAAAAAACATCACAGGAACAAACTCCAGGTATGATAGACTCCTTTTTCTAAGGAACTAGGCGAACGTTTGAATAAACTGAGATGACATTTTGCAAAAGATTGCAAGTATTCTGATCTCTCCAGTGCTTATGGGGAACTGGTTTGTGTTGCTGTTCTGCAAGATTACAAACTGTCAGCTCAAGGGTGTTGAAAGTGTGATCCCACATAAGAATCACTTCGGTTGTCAGGAACAATGGGACTACTTAGAATAAAAGTCTTCATGAGCTACTTGTAACAAACTGGAACAATAATTGTTATAGCTCTGTGCTTCCAAATGGAGCTACCCTCTGCACTCTTCCTTGTTTTCCTTCTGGTGCTGAAGCTTCAAGTGTTCCTTCATCTTCAATGTCTGCAAAGTGAAACATTGGCTTGTATAACTAAGAAAATATCTGTAGACTCATTCAGGCTGGAAAAACAAAGCAAAGCATCCAAACAGAAAGGGCTTGATATTTATTTTGTTTAAAAAAAATTGAAAACTGTGAGAGGAATACTCAGCCACAGTTGAATTGGGTTGTGTGTATGTATATCTTTAAAAAATGTATTTACATGCTATATGCTCCTGCAAGACCAGCGATAAAATTTTGCCACTCTGTAGTTTGCTTTGTGGACAGAAACCAATCCAGCCTGACTGGTACAGGGTCACCAGCATTATGTTATGAATTGATGTCCTAAATCATTGCTTATGTTTGGATCTGAATAATTTTAGTGAAAGTCAGTGACCGTTTAGAGCATTAACATAGGCTTAGAATTGCGATTTTGAGACAGTTTCTATATTTATACTTGTTTCCACTGTCCCTTTGGACAAAGGGTAAGCATTATCCCCATGGTAGGAATGGTACATGCCATGGAACTGTTTGTTGCTGTTTTTTTCCAGAGTTTTAATTTAATATTAGCTACGAATTTACTAATATTTGGCCATTGCATAACTGTAACTGACATAATACATGTGGAAATTTTACTTAAAGTCCTGATTTGTTGTAGTGTATTTATTTTCAGATCAGACTGAACTAAAGCTAACAAACTGGCACCGAGAGAGAGGATAAGCTCAGTGTGTGTTAGAAGGCTTGGGAGCCTTGCCCTAAAAAAAGGAAAAGCAAAGCTATTTGGTGCTACAGTGTGAGCATTTCTAACACTGGCAGATGGTAGCCATAGGTCATCTAAGGAACAGTAGTCTGCCAAAGAGATCACTGGGCAGTTGATTAGGGTAGGTTTTGCCTCACTCACTGGGGTAGAAGTGGCATTGGTAAAATACAGGTGTATGAGACCGGTGATCTTTGGCTGCCAAATTTGTTCCGGGTTCCAGCGCACAATTCCATAACTATGACAGGACTTTCTCAGTCTGAAATGAAAACAGGCAGGAGAACAACACAGAAGAACCCTACATACTTTGTTCATGAAGTGTGTACATAATATTCATTGCCAAAGCCAAAATTAGGAAGCGACTGGCAGCTCAGTGATGTGGAAAGAAAAAAAGTGGTATATTTACCTTTTTATTAGGAAGCTCAGTTATTTTTCTCTTTACCCATGATTGTCCAAAGGCTGTATGAAGTTGTTTTGAGGGACTTACTATAGTAAAGCAGTCCAAAATAATTTCCAGTTCCCTGGCCAATATTTAAAGCCCTCATGGGCACTTCTTGTGTTTTGAATGAAATGAGAACACCAGCATGGTTGAGAAGAGTAGTATCAAGAGGTTACTATGTTTAGAGTTTTTTAAGCTTTTTGTTTAATAATCACTTCTAGGATAAAAATTAAGAAGCATTTTGGTTTTGCCAAGTTTGTAAACATCAATGTTGCCAATACTTCTGCAAAATGTCAGGTTTTGCAGAATGAAGATTGTGTCAGGCAATGTTCACTTGATCTTTTTGACAGTGTTGAAGACTGGCTGTTCCTAAATGTTCCCATTAAAACTCTCTCTTTCATAACCCTCGTCTTTCTTCAGCTTAATTCTGCAGTGAGGCCAGGCGCCAGTGCTTGTAATATTAGCGTTTTACTGTGACTTCATTTCAAGAAAATGTGGGTTTCTAGGAAGTAAGTTCATTGTCTGGTTGCTGATTCCAGCGATTTAAGAAGGAATATGAAGTAAGAGCTTAGAAGGTTAGAGGTACTTAAAGCCATTTCTGGTTCATTTTTGCTAGTGATGGCAATGCTATTGTGATATTCCCTCTTTTTACATTTGGAAGAATATCCTTCTTCTTTTCAGTCCCAAATTTTATGAAGAACATGTACTGGACAAATATATACTGGTAAATGAAAGAGGCTTTCTTATGCAAAAATCCCTCTTTAAAACCTTACAAGTTCATGGGGCAGGACAGTAAAATATAAAAAGTCAGAAAACTTTGTTTGAAAGTTATGTTCTCAAAGGGGTTGGGGATCTGATCCACTGTTCACAAAAATGGTATGGCCCAGTCTTCACACTATATGAAGCCTTACTTCAAATAGTAAGAAAAGCAACAAATAAGGCTCTTGTTCTAAAGGGTGGTCTTAACAATGGAAGCCCATGCTTCACTTTGTGCAGCTACAGGAGAAGGTGGTGTTTTCGTGTTCTACAAAAGGGCTCTATGAAATGTGTGTGTTGCAAAACTTGTGTTTTCCCTTGGGAATTCAGAGAAACAGTTGTAAGACTCTGCATCCCCATGTGCTTGAGCTCTTTCGACAATTTTTTTTTTTTTTTTTAATTGCCCTATCTGGGGCAGGAGGGAACCAAGACTTCTGTTCTGAAACTTTAAGTAACCTGAATTTAGGTATCTTTTAATAAATCTACGAGTAGATGAAAACACTGATCAGATGAGAAGCTGGTACAAGCCCTGAAAGCTGTTAACAACAGTTACATCCATTTCCATGACTAAACCATCTGGTCCACGGCATACTCAGGCTCTTCTCTTCCTTCACAGTTTTCCTTGACATTTGTGTTTAGTCTGTGTTTAGGTTGGCATATAAAAGAACTTGGCGAGATGAGAGCTATGTAATTCAGCTTGGTCGGTTTGCTTTTCCTTTTTGTGGCCAAAATGTTGACCTCTAGCCTGCTTCTTCGTTATCCTTGGAGCTAAATGAAGCTTTACAATGATTTTTCATACACTCAATTTGAAAGGCAGGTCACACTTCAATACAATAAAATACTCTCTGCCAGCATGTAACACATGGTCCTCTCAGTCATTGTGGGCATGTGGCTCAGGAAAGCAAACTTTGCTTTTAGGAGGAGTGAATTGCATAGGTGCTGGACTCCTCGTGTTTGCTGACCCTTTGCAAAGTACTGTACCTGCAGTGGTTTGGAACAGCCCTCATATATATTGACTGGAGAGCAGCAGCATCACACAAGGTTTGTGTATCACCTCTGCACCCGAAGGAGTGGTTGGCGAGATGTTAGCTACCCCAATATCATGCATCTTTACACACACATAAATGCTTAAATAGATTGACCACCCAAAAGTGCACGTTCATACAGAGTGCCGAAGCCAGTGCCTTTAAATTAGACCACGGAGAGCAGGACTACAGCGTTATCTTACAAAGGGGCTGTTTACAGGCATCATAACTTCCCAAGAGCCCAGGCAGCTGACACCACTCTGTGTTAACTCATGGCTTCAAAACACACTAGATGGATTACACAAGGAAGCTAGTATGTGTTCAAACCCGAGTGAAGTTACCAGTTGTGGGATGTAGAAGGCAGTGGGCAGTGAAACTAATTTTTTAACTCTTACACTCACTACCTTCTCCCCCCTTCCAGCTTTAACTTTTTTTCTCTTGGAGAAGAAAAGAGCATTTCCTATTTTATGCCTTATCTAGCAATTCTTTGTTAACAGAAAAAGTCCTTGGAAAAAAAAAAACAAACATCTTGGCCAAGAGCTTTGAAGTGGAAGGATGAAGAACATTTGTGACTTTGAGGTGGGAACTGTTGTGGGCTGTATTTTTGCAGCAGCAAAGAAATGGATTTTTTGGAAAAAAAAACCCCAAACCTATTAGATGTTTTCTGAATATGGACATAAAGCTGAAAATCTGCCTGGTTTTCAAAAGGCAAAGGACAGTAACTAGCAACAGTGCACTAAAAACAGAGATAAAATCTTGGGGACTCCCCCTGCTCACACTCAAAACTCAATTTGTAACACAACCCCAGTTCTGTGCAGTCCTTTGCTGCTTGTAATGCTGGTTGTGCAGGTGAGGACCATCTCTCATCAGTGACACTCCCAAAAGTGGTTCACCAATGCTGTAGAGTTTCTCCAGGGCTGTTTAGATGTCCCTAGAGAAAAGTAACAGCTGTGAAGTGCTTGAATGTGGAAATAAAAATCCAGTTCCCTTTTGTGGCAGTCATCTTCTTCCTCTTCCTGTTACATTTTACTTAAAAAGGGAGGAGAAGCCCTGGGGATGTGTTCAACTGTCACCAGTCTGCTGTCACTCGTGTGTTGTACTACCTGTAGGTCCTAAATACAGAAGAAGCAGAAATGAAGAACGAAAGATTTTGGAAATGCTGATGAAGATTCACAGTAGTTTTGCAGTATTTTGGTGTGAGTGCACTTGAGTGCTTGAAAAGTCAGGTATCTCTGTTGCAGTGAGTGTCCCTTGAAATGCAGCTTATGTCAGGAGGAGGACTGTAAAATTTTTCTTCTTTATCTCTGGCACTAATTCAATGAGGGCAGGGCAAACTCAGCTTGCGACAGCTCGTAGCTGTGGGATTGGTTGTTCAGATCCAAATCTTGGTCTGCATATTGTCCCTGGTTGCATCTGCATGACTTCCACTGAAAAGCGTTTAGTCTTGTGTATGCTTTGGAAGGACAATTTATTCTACATGTTTTTTAGCACAGTTTGGGACGCAGTTGGCAAGATGGGTCTAGCTTTGATGTACAAGTCCCAGGATGAGTTTACTCACCCTGAGAGTAAGAAACTTGAAAAGCAAAAAAACTGCAGAGTTGTGCTGCGTTTTTAAAGAGACTTTTCTGGAGCAGAGCTGCAGACTTGTGAACCCCACTGAAGACTGGTAAATGCAAAAAAAAAAAAAAAGTTTTATTAGTAACTCGAAAAATACACATTTCTTTGCACTTCATAGTTTGTAGAACTGGAATGTTTTGTCTTAATTTCATGTTACTTTTCCTTGATACTTTTTACATTTAAAGTATGTGTTTTCCTTTGTAATGGTCACTCCTGTTTAGTTTTGAGTAGTTTTTACTCTATGACTGGAAGTTCATGTTTAGGCTGTTACGTCTTGCCTTAATCCGAATAAAATGTTGGCACATTTGAACAAATGCTCTGAAGAGTCTTTTGAAATGAATGCGACACCTCCGTGGATCCCTGACATGGTGGTTTTCGGGTTCGCTTACAGTAATCCGCTTATTGCCACATGTGGAACAGGCAAAGTGAAATCAGAATTAAGATGGTATAAAAGAGGCTGAGGGTTGACAATTACTGTTTTGGATTTCCAATTATATTCTAATGTAAACACTTCTCAAGAGCTCTGTCGTGTTCCCATGAAAACTTCTCTAAGGCTTCTGTCCCAAGGCTTCTCGGAAGTTTGTTTTCTCATCCAGGCTGTTTGAATGTTTTATTGATGTCCATGATTTAAAAGCAGTAGCTGGATATTGTTAGCATTTCAGGAAGAACTCTTTCTATTAAAGGAAAATTAATGCTGTGTTATATTTGGCAATGTGCTGCACTCTTTTGGTCCTGAAATGCTGATCTGAAGGAAACTTGACTAAAGAAACAGGAATTTTAAAAATACTGCAACAATAAAAAATTGGGAAGCTTTTTTTACCTTGGACTTAAGGAAAATGGAGAACGAATTGTGGATTAGCCACTATCAGTAATACTTCAGCATAATTCCCAAATATATTGTTCAAATTCAATGCAGTATGGGTGATCTGGGCATCCACAAACTCATGAACCGATTACAGGATGTGTTAGTCCATGCAATTCTGGATAAAATGGTTTCAGGTGAGTTGCCTAGCATTTTGCACAGAACACTTCTTGTCAAGCATTTCCATGGAGGAGTTTGATTCTGGATAGTTTCTGTCTTCAGGCTTGATGATGGCAGCTTTAAACAAGAACTCTTCAAAAATTGAAGATCAGAGATGAAGAACCTCCCATGTGCAGCCAAGTATTTACAGTATTACTACATCTGCCTGTACTTCACTGCCATGTGGAAGAAAATTTGCTAGGATGCTAGAAACCACATTTTTGGTCTTGCAGAGCTGAACTGCAAAGTAGTTAAGAGAAGTATGTCACATCCAGCACATGCCATCACTGACACAACACTGCCTCCAATAATCTCATTTCTGCCTAGGAGCAAAGAGCACGTTCCTGCAGTCCTGCACTTCAGCACGCAGCTCTAGTGCCGGTGAGCATTATATAGCCCTCTTCATTTAAGGATGAGCTAACATCTCACATCTGTGTGAGATGTTAGTACAGCTCAGCTAAAGCATGGTGATTTCTTCATGCACTTGAGCCCAGAGGGTTGCCACGTTAGAACTGAATGTTGTTGGACTGATTTGGTTTAAATATGTGGTATGTTAAAATGCCACAAAAGGGAAACAGTCTAGCAGACATTGCTTTGCAGGTATCTCACTTCTCTTCGCCATTTAGACAAAGTAGATAGGGCTGTAGAGGACCTGAATACGTACTATAGCTTTTGCTGCAGAAAGTCCAACAGAAGCATAAATTGGCTTCATGTTTAATCATATGATGTGGAAACTACAAGGTAGGAAAGGTGATTCTTTTTCTTCCAGTGATTCACCAACCACAGCTCTGTATGTTCATAGAATCATAGACTGGTTTGGTTTGGAAGGGGACCTTAACGATCATCTTGTTCTCAGCCCCCTAGCATTGGCCGGGACACCTCCTAACAGACCAGGTTGCACAAGGCCCCATCCAACCTAGATTTTCACGCCTCCAGTGATGATGGAGCATCCACAACTTCCCTGGGCAACCTGTTCCAGTGTCTCACCCCCCTCATAGTGAAGAACTTCTTCCTTATATCTAATTTAAATCTCCCCTCTTCCAGTTCGAACACATTACCCCTCGTCCTGTTACTACACAACCTTGTAAGAAGTCCCTCCCCAGCTTTCTCATAGTTCCCCTTCAGATGCGGGAGGGCCCCAGTAAAGTCTCCCACAAGTTGGTGCCACTTGCTTTGTCTTTATGATTAGATAAATCAGAGAGACTGGAAAAGCTATTGACAGGGTACTAATAAAAAGAACTTAGTGAAGAGAAGTCGTCAGAAAAGAGGCAGAGCTTACAAAGATATCATCAGTTGGGAGTCATTTTGATTTCCAGCTCACCACTGAAAGAGAAGGAAAGGACAAGGCTGGTGTTTTGAGTTGTTGCAACCAACATAGGACACAACTGTGGGCAGGGAATGAAAGGAAGAAGCATAGTGTGTTGACTAACTAGTGAATAATGAAGGTAAAGCTGAAATGGGTAAACAGGTTGGAAGATACGACCACCAAAGAGCACAGAGGGAGCAAAACATTTAACTAAGGGAGTCAGGAAATGTTTCCTATATGCTTGATTTAAAAATAAACCCACTCATATGAAAGAGTTGAGGGGTAACACGCTGTGTTTGAGTTGGTGCACAAATTCAACAGTGAATATGTGAAGTTTATGGAAAATGAGATCAGTAGGAGAGAGAGGGAGGATACCAGAGTGATTGTGATCACAAGGGAAAAGTCAAAAAGGAAAAGTCATAGTCTCATGCAATAACACCTTTCTATCTACAGTCCTCAAAGGATTTATTTCAAAATGCCAGAGGGAAGATCTGCAAGAGAGCTCAGTTCTGTATCAGGAGGCTGCTGGATTTCACCAGTGACCTGGGCACAGATGGGGAAGGGAAGGGAGGATGGCTGTGTGCAGCATGGTTTTTATCTTCTTCCCCAGATACCTGCTTCTGGGAGACAGAACTGGACTAGAGAGGCCCTTGATCCCACCTTGCTATTGCAACAACATGCAGAATGCCTGTGTGACCTCTGTCATCTTCATCTAAATTAAGTTGTAAATTGCCCTAGGTTCTTTTGGTTCCCTCAAGTGGCAAACCACGTTGTGGTGAGGACCTTTGGAGAGATGGTAACTGAGGGATTTAGGAGTGATACAACCTGAGTGGTATTTAGTTTACACTGTCCCAAAAGTAGGCACCTGGCAGGCTTAAACATAGGAGATGTGACTAATACTCACAGTGGCAGAGGGAGAAAATGTAAACTTTTACAATTAGTTTAACCCTTTAGCTCTTAGAGTCAAAGGCACCATGACAGGTAGGGTTTGGAACAGAGCTTTGTTTTCTGGGCATTGAGACTGGACACTTCCCCTGTGAATACAGAGGCTTTCTTTTTGGTGGGATAAGTCAATTCTGGGGGCATTTTATTTTAGCAAGACACTGGGGCCCGTAAGCCATTATTTCTGATAGATGAGCAAAATAGTTCACTGAATGTGTCTCTAAATTTTATACCATCAAACTGGACAGGAGAAGTCTGTGCATCTCTTAGAGATGTACTTTTTTTTCCAAGCTGTTTGCAGACTTCAGAGACAATACTGCATTGTTTACTTCATGTTTATTTCTGGAAGGCAATTGTGAAATAGGAGTTGTAAATAAGCTCTTTGAAAAGTGCATGTCTGATTCTTGGACAGAATCCTGCAGCGATGTTTGAATTCCACAACAGATTCTGCTGCCACTGATGCCATAAAATAAGTGACATCTGGAGCGTAAGAAAGAGAGGGTGATTGCTTTCCAAGAATGGTTATGTTTCATTCTTTGGCTGTAATTAATTACAATAATTTTCTGAAATCATAGTTTTTTGTGATGACTTTATCAACATTCCTACAAAGTTCCAGTATAGAGCACATTATGTTATGAATTTAACCTCTGTGTTTTCTCTGTGTGTTTCATGCAAGTAGGAAGCTCTGATGCTTGCCAGTTTTCATCCCTCTAGTGGTTTTTGCAAAGTGTAATCATTGTAAAGTGCAATTGCTTAATATGTAGCTCATTCACTAAGACCCCAAGGATAAAGGCACTGAGTAATGTGAGTCATTACCAAAGCAATAGTATATAAAAAGATGAAGAGTCATGCATCAAGTACCAATCCATTTAGTCTTGAATTAAGAATTTAAGAAATCACTAGTCACATGTGATTGATATTATCTCCAGGCAAATTAAAATAGTTATGCCAGAATTCTGTCCTGCTGCTAATGTTTTTCTCTTTTGATGTTAGAAGTGCTGATTAGTTACATGTCCCTGCTGCTGTTTTTCTGTCCAAGACACTTGTGGACCAGCAGCTCTCCCAGGTGCCATCTGTGTCTCTCTTTCCTTTCCAGGCACTACATACATTCATGCCTGACATTCAGAAACTTTGTCCAGCAAGCATGAAGAACTGCTCTGGTTTGATAAGCAACCTTAGGGTTAAAATTCATATTTTTCAATCACACTTACTTTTATTCAGCCATCCAGGTTTCAACCTTTTTTTTTTTTTTCTGCATTCCTTCATACTAAATTGTATGAGCTGGAATAGTTTTCTTCTCCATCTCGTTCCAGCAAGGAACTTTTTGATCCAAGGACATAGAATTTGACTGGATAATGTATGATCTGTGGCTGGAGCATTAAACATTTCCATCATCATTCTGAGAGGGTAGTTTGCAGCTTAATAGGTGATATGAGCTGTCATCTTACTTTTTACATGCTTTGAGATGTGTGACATCATATGTCACAGTCTGAAGGAGCACCAAGGTTTAACATACGTGAAATCACTTACGTATGCTGATAAACCAAGAGTTATGTTTTGTTTCCAAGATTTTCTTTGGGAACAAAGATGACAGGCTTCCTGAATTACAATGAAAAAATCCCAAACAACAGAACAAGGCATGTGCTGGATGTACATGTAGCTCCCTTGAAGTCCACAGGACTTGGGCAGCATTAAATTATTTGGGGACCTACTATTAAAGGTATTATAATGTCAGTGCTGATATTTGGAACATGAGACGAATACAAAACAAATGAGTACACCAGTCTGTGATATTGCTTGTGGACCACATTTATAAGGAATTGTACTGTAAAGTCACCTTTAATTTGTGCATCAAAATCAGACTGCAGTCTTCTACCGTGGCTTGCCTGGTCTTAAAAAAAGGGTTATTACCTACAGGCTTTGCTACTGTGTGTTTCCTAGCTAAAGATACTCCAGGAAATGTGGCAGCAGACCACAGATAATATTTAGATGGTATTTACTGTAAATTAAGTATGTATAACCTATTTCTCCATAATAATTTGTATCTTTATATCAATTTTTCATATTTTTTGGGTGCAATTTTTTTATTCTGCATTTTCTGTAACTATTGACAAAGCCCCTGAAACACTGACAGTACAGTTGGGGGTTTTCCCTTCCTTTTGTATGGTATATTGCTTTGCTTTGTACTTGTCCTTGCCCACCATGGCTAGGGTCAGTACCACACATAGCCTGTACCTCAGAGAGTCTCTTTAAAATTCTTCTTTTTTGTTGTTGTTCTATATTGCATAGGAACGTATATTTACACTGGTAGCCTTTGAGCTTTCAAGAAAGTAGCACTTTGTTTAGGAATGCCAGAACACACTGGGAGTAGTATTATGTTCATGAAATTTATTACAAGACTACATTTTTCTAAGTGACTCAGTTCACTTTATAGGAAGTCAAATGGCTGGAAAAGAAGAGACTATGAATCAAACCTGGCCATGTCAGATGTCGAAGCAGATGATGCAGTAAGGAAACAAAACATTTACACTAGACCAGAGGTTTACAAGTCACTGGTCTAGAAAAAGTATACATTTCACAGCATGTATGATGTATATCTGCATGATATTCTATTTGTATACCTGATTTTGTTGGGACTCGGGTGTCACCCCTGAACATAGGTATACAAAATCCTTGGAGGCATTACATTATATGAAAAACAGTGGGGTTTTTTCCTTTTTTCCCCAGTTTGGCTGAGCTGAAGAGATGCTGTGAGAAGCAAAACCTGACTCTACATTCCATGAAGGTATCTGCAAACAAGCAAACTATTTTGAAGAGTGAAAAACAACCAACCTGTGCTTTTCAAAGCAGGCTTTAGGAAGCCCCCCATTATGAAGCTAGTTTGTGGGTGTAGCACTGGGCTACAGGACACCTAGAGCTTGTGTCAAGTGCTCACAAATCTTGAGACTGGAATAGACTTGCTTCCATGACTGGCTGCATCCATGCACTCATTGCCTAGCTAAGGAATTGTGAAAGCTGTGAAACATATCCCCTCAAAGATCAAAACCAATGCCATGTCCAGCAGGAGCTTCTGTGTTCCCAGCCGGGAGACCTGTAGGAAAAACTCTGCAGAAAACAGACACTAAGGCAGTATGTGGAAATTTTTTTCATGGTGTCTATCGCATTTGCTTTCAGGCCAATGCACATTTTCCACTGTTAAAACTAATAAATCAGGGAAAAAATGATGTATGTAGCTCAGACATTTGTTACCCATCAGTGATTGCAGTGCTTATTAACTGTCAACTCACCGTTCTTTCAATCAACCCCAACAGTAAGATGTAGAGTCCTTTGTTTCTGTAAGTTTGTACATATTTGAGCTTATATATATTTATTTGTGGAAAGTAGTTGGCTGATCCAACATGGAGATTTCTCTGGTGAAAAATACTCTTGTTTTAATTGTTTTATGTTGAAATGTTGAGGTTTTTTTCTGAATTGGGCAGTATTTTGTGATTGTTTACCACTAGTAGTGTGGTGCATGTAAAAAGAAATAAAAGAACAAAAAAACCCCACCATAAACAACCAAACAAAACACACAGAGTAAAAAGCCACAAAAAAATTAAGCCTATTGCTTTCAAAATTTTCTTTCCTGATGCTAGTGCCTCTGCTCAACATTTCACTCTGGAATATTTTTTGTGTCAAGTGACACTAATGATGGGGAAGGATGTCTTTTCCTCACTGTCTGGCTTGTACCCATTGCTGTTGATGGTGGATAGTTGACAAGGGATGACTGCCCATCACTCTGAAATGGCACAGCATTGTCTTGATCTGAGTGTCTAGTTGTGCCAGAATCAATTTGGAGAGTCTTAAAATGGTTAGTATCTTTTCTAACCGGAAAAGTTATGCACTGATAAGCCAAAGGGAGGCTTTAATAGTATTTAATAGATATAGGTATTTGATAAATCCCCAGAAGAGCTTTTTTTGGTTTTAATGTTTCAAACCGGTGCAATTGCCCCAGACCAGGCAGTTTGGCTGCAGTGAGACAAACTCTCCTGCATGAATATTACTTGTTAGAACCATGTTTCTAACAATTTGGATTGGGTAATTCCTTGCTAATATAAGCTTTATTGATATAAACCAGCCAGTGAGCATCTTGCTGTTGATAAGGGTATTTATTGTCATGTTGTGTAATAGGAGTAGTTTTGTGCATAGATTGGATATGCTGGTTTAAACTTGCTTGCCACTCTTCTGCTTGGCTTAGTTATATGGGCAGGTGCAAGCTGAATAAATGCAACCAACATTCAATTCCTACAAAACAATTCACATATAAACTGCACTGAAAAAATAGTTTTAATTTCAAGCCAGCACAAACAATCCTTACGGTTCCATAACAGAGTTTTCACTGGTTATCAGTGAGTCGGTGGGTGAAAAGGACTCAGTATAACCAATGAGTTATATCCTCCTACTGATGTAACCTGGCCTGTAGCTTAGTAATGGATCTGGTAACACTGATCCTCAAGAAAATAGCTTTACTTGCCCACTTTCTATTTCAAAGTCAAAGGTTATGTGCTGGGTTGTCTGAAGGCAGTGTACTATAGACTGGTAACTTGTCCTTCAGCATCTCATTGCTGCTGGCACACTCACAGCAAGCATGAAAGGACTCAGGGAAAAGGTTTTCTGTGCACAGTGGGATGTATGTGGTGTCTTGCAGGGACTTGCCTGCTCCATGCCCTGACTGGTAGCTCGGACCTGTTGGGGAAGATGAAACCCTGCTTAGCAGGTGCCCTGCTTAGATCTAGCTTTTTTTGCTAAAGGTACGTTCCCTTTCTTTCTTGTTTCTTAGGAAGTGATTGAAATGCTTTGTCAGGCTGTCTGCACCTCACTGCTCCCAGGTGCTGCTGCTTGCTGGTTTGCCCTGCTTCAGGCCACCAAGTATTTGGGTTCATCAGGGCGGAGTTTTGTGACCTTGTCCACGCAGAGCAGGATGAGAGTCAGAAACCAGAGGCTCCAGCCGACAGCCGCTGCAATCCATCCGTAATCATCCATGCCCGACGGGCAGCACGTGGCTGCTTGCATGCAGAAGTTCACGTCTGGTGGCAAAGAAAAGAAATGAGCTGATGCGAGACCAAGTATGTAACAGATTTTCTTTGCAGATGAAACAGTGACTTCACTGTCTACCCTGAAGCCTGTCACTGTCCCTTGGTATCTTTCCCCTAAGCCTGGCTCTTCACCTCGGGGATGGCAATGTTCAGTTTCATCTGTATGTCTTTAAGACTTGGTCATCTCTGTCTGGCAAAAACCTGAGTCAGTGTGTGAACTGGCTGATACTCTTACCACTGCACCCACCATTACAGAAATTTTTTAAAAAGCATCTCAGTCAGTTTTAGGAATGGACTATGATAGAAGGAGCTTGTTAAAAATAAACGTTGGGTAGAGAAACCTTCATGTGAGAGAGTAAGAAGATCTCTAGCAGAGACACCTTCAGCATTTAGGTATCCAGTACCTCTGCTAGCAACAGAATCAGTGGCTGCTCTCTGCTGGGCTGTTAACTGTGACTTGCATGTAACAACAGCAAAACATGCCACCTTTGGGGCATCTCTGATTTATGTGCTTAAAAATGAAAATATTTTTTAACAATTCCTTGTATTTTTTCTTGCACTTTTTCTATCTTCCTTTTGTTTAAATGAGTCAAATTTCCTAAAGTTGGTTAAAGAATATGTCATTATTAATTTCATTTATGCTGTTATTTAAAGGCATCTGCCATATTGTTTCCATCATAATGGCTCAGTGAAGATACCCAGCTCTGTGTCTGCGTCCTGGGTGGTAATGTGGAAATACCAAAGGGAGCCTGGAGGACTGTGGTCTCCTTGAGGTGGAATAGAAGCTGAGCATAAAACTCCAACACCCAGGAGAGCAGAGGCAGCCAAAACCACCTAGCAGTTACATGCACTGTGTGTTGATGTGCATGAAGGTTGTCAGCTGTGAAAGTGAATGCCTCCTGAGCTTGGTGCAGGGTAACCAGCCTCCTGCACATTTCCAGGGAGAAGGCAAGTCTAGGTGCTGCTCAGTTGTTCTCTTTCATGTGTGTCAGGCAGGACCATGTCCTGTGCATTGGGCTTCAGTGCACGCAGTACAGATGTCCTGCACTGGAAGGAGAAGCAGTTCCCACAACCAGAGAAATGTGTTTTGTATGTGCCTAGAGAAGGGAGAGGGATGCCTCCTATCCCATGCTTTGTAGTAGCGTACAGCTATTGGTACATGTCCTATAATTTGGGAAGTGCAGGACTGTGGAGATGCTTGACATTTGGGACAGAGGAAGACTGGGAGGATGGGCAGGGATCTCAGGTTAGCTGAGACTGGCTTTTTGGGAAAGACCTGGTAGGATGGGGGAAGGATGCTCTTGAGAATCTACATTGTGCCTTCAGGCAGTCTGGCAGGATATACAAACTAAATTAACTATGAATTAATCTGTTCCAAGATGTGAGTCCATCTGAATGCACCTAAGATATAATATTGGACATGCCAATGGAGGAAACTTAGAAAAGTGCCCTAGAGTTTCACCCACAACAGAAGTCTTGACGACAGATTAATCCTTTTTCAGCATAGCCTCTCAGTCCCCTGTATAGTCTCATCATGTGGCTTTGTCACAGTAGTGAATGATTTGTGAAGACTTACTGAGGCATGGAGCTTCATACTCAGTTGTGAACATGGAGTTTGTTGAAACATTGGAGACTTTTTCAGCTGCTGCCAGAAGGAACACAGAAAAACAGTGAGTTGGATTAGGAAAGCAATCAAGCATGGAAATTTGAAAGCCATTTGCCTTTCAGAGGTCTGTAGGATGGAAGCAACTCGAAGAAAATAAGTTCCTGCCCCTAAGCATTGCTACAGCCAGGGTATGCTTCCTCACCCACCACTGTCAACATGAGCTCTAGAGAGACCTGCTCTAGTACCACCTATAAAGAGCAGCTGAATCACTGCACCTCTACCTGAGTGTGACATTGGTGTGAGCCACTCATTCAGAGCTCAAATCAACCCCCATACACCCCCAAGCTATAAGGACAGAATGGGCAGGGAATGAAATGAGAGAGAGCGTTCGGTGGCACAGGGAGATCCATGGCCAGCAAGCTGTACATCTACATCCTTTTGCCCTGAGAAAAATCCCAGTAATTCCAGGGTGCAAAGGAGTCTGACAGAGCTGAGGGCTGAACCCTTCTATACAGAGCCTCAGCAGACCCACCACAGCCTCGGTGGGAAGCTGTGGCTTTGCTGCTGTTCGGGCACCACTGTGTCTGAAGCTGCTCTGGCTGGGTTCCAGTTCAGCCCAGCAGGATAACCAGCTTGGGTTACAGAAATAAGTAAGGGCAAGGAGGACAGGGGCTTCAGAGAAGATTTTGCCTCTTTAAATCCTGCTTCCTACCCAGAATCAGAGCACACGTGCACTCTGCACAGCTCTGTGTCTGGTCTTCAGCTCTCCAAATCTGTACGTGGTGTCACAGGCCAAAGCCTCCATAAACCTCCTCACACCCCCCTTGCCCCTGGCTCCGGCGTGCACCTCACAGTGCTGCAGGAGCGGATGCAAGGACAGCTGCAGGACGCTTGCTCAGGAGGAGAACAGGCTGCTGTGGTCAGCTGTATCCCATGGGCATGGTAATGCTGAGCATGAGCACCAGCCTGTCCTCTGCTGCAGAAGGAAAGGAGTTAAAGAAGTGTCTCCTCCTGTACCACTGTGAGCAGGGCACCTGAAGTTCAGTGAGGTGAAGTATCCCATGCTGAAATGGTCCTCTGCAGAGATACATGAAACACAGCCTGGAGAGGCTACAGGAGCAAGGGCTCCAGCATGCTGCTGGTCCACAGGGCAGGCAGAGGCTATGAGAGAACTATTTCCAGTCAAACCATCATGCTGAGCACATAATTTGGAGTGTGTGAGAGAGAGAAAATTGGTTCCAGCTTGATTTCATTGAAGACTTCAAAATAATGGTTCAGGCTAGTTTCAGCTCAGGAAAACAAAATGGAATAAGAGCTTTGATAAAACCTTTGCTTTGCGTTTGGTATTTTCCAAGTAACAGCAAATAAATGAGGTTGTCCTGCAGGAGGTGTTGCCCTTGGGTCACTTGCCATTGCCCAGCTTTGCATTTTATCCTGACTGACCATCAGCAAGACCAGAGCTTTCCTTGTGGCTGCTCTGGGTTCCCAAGCAGCCTGCTCCAGGGAAGGGCCTGAGTACTCCCCATTCCTTTCACTAGAATTTGCTGAATGACCTTGTCCAAGCCCATAATTTTTTTTTCCTGAGAGTTAATAAATACCTCACGGCAGCAGTGGGAAGAATCATTAAAAACGGTGTGTGACCTGTGGAAGGAAGTGCTGCAGCATACAGAGCATTGGTTCATGTTTATAGACTTTCCAGCCCAAAGGACAGGCTGGCCGAGCTAACCCAGCTTTAAACATCTGGCAGGTCCCAAGCAGTGCAGATATACAAATGCAGGCAGTAGCCTGATGGAAGAGGAGCTGCTTACAGGTCTCATTTACATTTTCTTTTTAGGCAGCTTCTCCAATTAAGGGGGCACCAAAGCCAGATTTCCTGCAAAAAGCACACCATAAGACCTAAACCGGACTATGGTGAGCCTCTTGGGTGGTGTTTCAAATGGTCCCTTGCCTCAGCAAGCACCTGAAGGCTGAGCAAGCATGCTTTGCCATCTCCTTGCCGTTCAGTGCAGAAACCTGCAGCTCAGCCACATTACAGCAGCTCTGTGAACAGCTGGCAAAAGCACATCTCTTCAGAAAGATGCTGTGATCAAACATGTCAAGTAATTCTCAGCAGCATTAATCAAATCCAGCTCCTTATGCTTTTTAGATGACACAAGGGAGTCCACCTTGTTTTTACAGAGCAAATTACTGTCAGTGGACAATATATTCAGGTGTTGAGAGAAGCAGGGGGAAAAGGCAAGGTATAGGCACTGGAGCATAAGAAAAGAGAAATACCTGCTGAACAGGAGTATTGGAGCGTGGTGGTGAAGAAGAGCACAGCGAAGGCTGCCCAGGGCTCACAGCAGAAGTGTTTCATGCCAGGGGTCCAGCTCCCACCTGAGTGGCCGCACAGATCAGGTCACTGTCACAACAACTCTGGTTCAGTAGCACTTCAGTCAGCTCAGGAGCCGGTGTGCAGGGCAGAGGGTGGAGCAAAGGAGCTTACTGCTGCCAGGACACCTGGAACTTTCCTGCCGCAACAGGGTGAGGAAGGAGAGAGAAAGGCTCTGACCAAAACAAGTCCAGCAAGAGGTGGATACTGGCGCTGAGGCAGGTGAAGGGCCCCTGAAGGTCAAGCCTGAAGATTTCTCCCCAGGATCTACTGCAGCCAGAGGGCTCATGAAGCCAGCCTTTCCCTATGGAGTCCCAGGCAGCTTCTGTCTTCTGAGTCTCCTTTTGGTCCTGTGAAGGTGTCCTAATAGAGCTGGAAAGGAGCAGAGGATCAGGGTGGAGAATTTGTCTCTGTTTGGTTTGGTTTTGCATGTTTGTTGGCTTGACTCCTGCCCCGGAACTGCCCTGCAGTGATGACTTTTTGGTAGGACTATCTGGAAGCCTAAAAAACCCCAGTTTTCAGACATGCTGATACAAGTAGCTATTAGGTTAACCCAGGCTATAGGCATACTACCACCAAGAAATGGGATGAAAGTAATTGCTTTGTGTAGACTACTGACAGCTATCACATAGTAACAATGCCCTTTCCTTAAGGGCCTGTGTTGAGTTATGGGTTGGAATCAGTTCAAGCTTGGGGGCTCTGCACAGGAGAAGCTGCTGCCGTTCTCACCCTGTGAGCAGAGCTGTGTCACTGCCTCTGTCACCCATGTGCTGCAGCCTGATTCTGAAAGAGCATTTTTTTCCTTCTCTTGTAGTTACACCACAACCCCTGTAACATGGGCAAAGCTTGGAGCTGTGGCTTCCCACCAGCACAGCTCCATCTGTGGACCAAGTGGGCTCAACAGGGTTGATGGTGCTCTTCAGCAATGGTCACACTTGGCTTCAGGTGCTCATGTGAGAATGAAACTGTCTGGGGCCTGTTTGGGATATACAGTCACCCCATGGGAGACAAGGGGGAACATGTCTGGGGCAGCAATCCTAGTAGTATGGACAGTATTGAAACATTTTCCTTTTTTTCCCCCTCCATGCTGCTGAAATCTGCAGGGAAGGGTGCAGTAGACTTCCCATGGGAACTGTGGTAGACTGCACAACATGGGGAGCTGCTATACAAAACTGTGATGTTTGTTTGATCTCATCTTTAGAAATAGCTTGAAAGCAAAATCCACGTAGGCTTAGCCTTGCCCAGCATCTCTGTAGAGTCAACCTGCTTGTCATCCTCGCACCATCAAAACCCCTCTGCTCTTCTCCAGCTGCCAGTTTTTCCACGATGCAGCAGGACGTGGGCAACCAGAGACTTCCCCTGGAGAAAGGGCACACTGAATCACAGATGAAGGCAGGCCAACAGAAATGGGCATGTTCACCCACCTTGTTTTCATGTCAACACATTGCCAGGGCTGGCAGAGGTAGGGCTTGCTGGCCGGTCCCTGACAGTCACATCCAGCTGCTGTAGGTGTGCGTGGCCCCGTCCTTCAGCTGACACCCAAGGGCTGGCCCAAGGTGTGTCACGCTCAGCTGGCAGCAGGACCAGGTGCATGACCCACTGGCCATTGCTCTTGGCCTCAGTAGAGATGAGTCATAGCAGGAGAGATGCTGTAAAAATTCTCTGACTGCTCACAGTTGCTTGAAGTTAACTTAGAGGATAATCTTCACCCTGCTTCATTTTGGCATCTCAGTCCTTTTTTGCTAGTTGTCTTTAATTTGTGCTTTTACCTGAGAGCTCCTTTGCATCAAAACAAAACTCAGCTCTTTACTGAGCAAAGGTCCTTTACTTTCCTCCAGCTTCACCTCCTGAACTTTTCACCTGTGATTCCTGCTGAAAATTGACGTGGCAATTAATTTTGCAAAAATATTGAGTACAAAAGTGTTCTGTGCAGCATAAAATGTTTGAGAGGAAATGAAAAGACAAAATTGCTCTGCTATTGCATGCATCACTCAATTTGTGATGAAATGTCTTTTGAATTTTAACTACTACCTAAATACTCTTTGTTTGCTTGCAGGTAAATGTGCTCATTTTTGAGGGATGCTGAAAATTAACATAATGCATTTATTTTCCTTTCCAAAATGTGTTCCCTCCCTGGTTCAGAAAGGGGCTGCTCCAAAGCCTTCTGAAGCAGTGAACAGGCTGCACTTGGCTTCAGTGATTTTTGGATTGGATTGGAAATGAAGGCTTTGCTTGATGAGTTCAGACACAGTGGGAGCTCTATAAAATCATTTCCTGACTCAGATTTGGATTTGCTTCATTTCTTCTGTGTAACGCATTCATATTTCAGTGCTGTGACTGCTTGAAGAGTGATAAGACTCTACAAAGCCTTCCCCCAGCTTGGTTTCTAGGCATCACAGGAAAACCTGTCTCCACAGGGGTGTCCTGGCATGTGAGGCACGACTGCAGCACCAGCAGAGGTGGGATCTTCCTTTCCTCAGGCTCCCGTTTCCATGCAGTTCCCAAGACAGGACTCTTTTTACTCTAAAATTAGGTACTTCCCCTCACCTGCCCTTGGAGACTCTTCCTCAGTGTGTAAGGTGATTATGAAGGAGGCAATACTTATTATTTGGTATGTTTTATGCCACAGATTCAGAGTTAAGGTTCTCTGATGACCAAGGTATTACCCTTGACATACCACCACCAGGCGTGGCTCTCAGAAAGTTATTACCTGTATCAGACACACACACACTCACTGTGTGATTTTTCTGTTTACATAGGCAACATGTTTGTATTTTTAATGCCAAAGGGAAGCTGATTGCTGCTGAAATCCTGTTCCATCCCAGCAGTGACCAGCATGATAGATACTGAGCCATAGCACAATATTTCACTGCGGGTGAAACACACAGCCCATGAGAGTACAGCAGACCAGGTACATCATCTCTGAGCATATCAGTGCTAACAGGATAAATCCCTTTTTTCTGTACGACACTTGAGGTTGTGGTAACCACACCCCTGCTCTCACTTCAGCATACCAGAGGTGCTACTCTGCTTAGCTGCTGCAGGAGAGAGCTTTGGTGATAGAAAGAGCTCAAAAATTAACATCCCGTATAGTCAAGCAAAACCTTCTGCACAGTGGAGCTAAGTGTGGAGTGATTATGGCTGAGACACTGGTCCCAGAGCCACCTACAGCTGCATGAAACTTCCTCACACTGCTGAAAGTGAGGAGAGCCCAGCTGGAGGGGTTGTATGTTTGGAACCTCCCTGAGCTCTGTATATTGGCATAGTGAATTTGGTGATCAGTTGACAATTCCCAGTTATTCACAGGGGCTCTGTGCAGCCTTTGAGGTCATGGTGCTAAGCACCAAGGAGGTTTCTAAGTGGTCTGAGCTATTAATGAGACCACAGGAGTGGATCTATCTCCTACACTTGCTTCGTAGGTAGTAAAATCTCCAAGTGCAGCTCTAGAAAAGGCTTCTGGGAAGACAGGTCTGCCCACTAGCAACTCACTATCTCTGTATTATGAGGTGAGCTCTTTCCCAGGTGGCCTATAAAAAGCTCGAAAAAGCTTAAGGGCCTTTATAAAGCCCTCAAAATGGCTTTAGAAAGCTCAAAACCCTAAGCCTGATGCCAGTAATGTGTCCATTGGGGAGAGGGGTTTTTTGTTTGGTATCTTTGCTGATGTAAAAAATAGCCATCTAAGTTAAAGCTACCTGTGAATGAGGGATTTGATTTTTAAAGCTAGGTAAACAGAGGAAATAATCAAAACCACGAAGGTTTTACTCTTTAAATTAAATAAGAGGAGAGGGGATCTGCTTTCCATCATACAGAGAAAAGCAGCTCCAGCATTTCAAAAAACTCTACAACAGTGCCTTTTGTGTTTTTCATCCCAGGCTGGGGTTTGTATTAGACAAATGTTAAGCCTGTGGCCCTGCTGTAACCCCACGCTGTCCCTCTGGGGACCCAAGCGAGGGATCCTGAGACCAGCCAGCCAGGCAGCATGGGGCTGCTGAAGGACTGCTGCAGGAGGGTTGCCTGAGAAGGGTTTCCTGAGAAGGTTGCCTGAGAAGGGTTGCCTTCAGCTCCCCTGGGCAGAGCTGCCAGCACCGACAATGAGCCCACTGAGAGGACTCCTCCTTGTAGCACCTCATCATCAGCCATCATCATCTGAGCTTTAATAATAAGATTATAATAAAATAGCATTCTTACTTCCCCTTGCCAGAGGTGTGGAATAGGATATGCTTTCTGCTCCTCTCCTCTGCCCAGGAAGGGAGGGAAGGGCAAGAGAGGTGGCTTTATCCCTGCGCTCCATGTGCTCTCTCTCCTTGGCTAAGAGGATGGAGTGGCTGGCACGGTGCAGCTTGCTTTAGTGGTGAACTGTGCATTGGGGTCCTCTTCTTCTTCCACTTCCCTGACAGCTCGTAGGGCAGTAGCTGAGTGTAACTGTGTGGCTGAATAAGAGCAGTGGAAGTGCAAACCAGAAGCAAATCCTGGTATCATCAAACAGACACAACAGCTTTGCTGGGAGGAAGAATGTGCTGTGGGTTCAGAGGGGAGGGGAGCAGCCTGAGAAGCTGTTTTATTTTGGTGTGTCAATACACATCCGTTGAGAATTTAATGATGACTCCTGTTGTTTAGCATTATAGTACAGGCTGGAAGGCAATGTCCTTTCTTTGCCACACCTGCCATCAGCCTTTAGCCCTTTACTTTGGCAGCACCAATGGAGAAAGCAGAGCTGACCACCGACGGTGGCTGGCACAGGAGGAGAGACCTGCTCTTCAATTGCATGATGCAGCCGAAGCTGGTGGGAGTCCAGGGAGCCCTGTTACAGGGCAGCTGACGGACAAAATGCAAGTTTTAGGCCTGCCCATCAAAATTACTTTATAATTTTTAATAGCTCCTTTTTGGGTCACACTGCTTGAGGTGAGTGGATTTCAGAAGGTGGCAGGAGTCCTCTCACACTTGCTGACCTCACGTGGCAGGGCCATTCTTTATTGCTTTTGAACAGAATACCCCTGTGCTGGGAAGATCTCTGCTGTTACTCACTTTTCAGCATTTTTCCCTTGGATAAGCTATACCCTTTGGCTTGTGGGGTCAGGGTTACCGGGTACCTCCAAAAAAAACAGGTCTTAGAAAGTATTTCTTTAAGGGGTACTTTATGATTTACATACAGTCATGAATTTTCATTAGTTCTTTTGAGATAAAACTTCTCATGGGTGCTAGATTGAAGTGACCCAGCCAGCCTTATGTATCAGGATAAAACCCTGCCTCCTCTGACCTCAGTGGGAGCTAAATCACTGGTTTTAGGAGGGGCTGAATTTCACCCTGGAGCCCTTGCCTTAAGAGCTGAAGTGGGAGAAAGTCTATAAACCCACTTTTTCCCCCAGCATTTATTTCAAGGAGTGAGGACCAAAATCCCTGTCAGCATTGCCCAGGGCTAGTGCAGTTTCTGCCCTCCCAGCCCAATCTTTGCCATATAGCTCTGCCTATCCCTTGGCTGCTGGAAAATCATTAATCTCCCATTGTTTCCCTGTGCTTTCCTCGGCTGCCTTCAAGCAAGGAAAAAACAGTGAGAACCTGCAGTTCTGCACCTCCGAGGAGACTGATCCTCTATCCAGGGCTTGCAAATAAGGTTTTATGGGTTTATAGCTCTCCACGTACAGCAGATTTCAGATGTTCTCCCTTGTTTTTGGGTGGCTGGGGCAGTGTGAGCCAGCATGCCCCATTTGTTGTTAGTCTTAACAAGCCACATGCTGTCACAACACAGCTCGTGCTTGTCCAAGACCTGATACGGGGGCTGTGCCCGAGCTGGAAGACGCCGGGTCCAGACCACCCACGGGTTGTTTCAGGGCAGAAAGGCTTCCCCTTCTCTGGTCTAGACCAGTTCTGACCTTAAAAGACAAGGTTTGCTGTGCCTTGTGAGAGTCAGGGCGGCTGGCCAGGGCGCTTCGCCTGCTGCCACGCCACGGCTCAGCCCCTCTGCCCGCGCCTGAGGACGCCCGGCCAGCCGAGGGGAGAGGGTCTGCCAGAGAGCACCGCGGGGGCTGACAGGTAACCCTGAGCAACGCCTGCTCCGGAGCAACAAAACTCCTTTTCAACCTCACTTCTGCTTCTTGGCAGGGATGGGAAGTCAGTTGTCCTTAACCCTCTCTCTCTCTCTCTCTCTCTCTCTCCATGAATCTTGTCTTGCAAAATTTTCTTAAATGTTGATTCTAACAATTTTATTTAGAACATGTGAAAGGTTTATCTCACATGGGAGAGACACACTGCAAGATACTAAAGATTTAATGGGAGCACCATAGTCACAAGTCTGTATTTGTGCCATTGTCCTCTGAGATTTCCTTGTCTTACTCTCTGTACCCATTCACTACATGATTTAAAATATTTAACATGTAATATATGATAATTAGTAGCTTGTTAAAAGAAAACATATAATGTGCCAGCTCCAGTGGGTTGAGTACGGATGTATTCTTTAAAGTTTGTTGGACGTTTTTTAGCAAACTATTTTTTTCACAGGAAAAAAGACACAAAAGAACAAAATCACGCTGTGATTTGTCCTGCCTGAAACCTGGTGTGTTTTATTGCAGTTTAATGCAGAGTAATACTGCCAGAAAACAGCAACCTGGGAAAGCCTGAGTGATTTCTCAGTTAACTGTTCTTTTGCCAAAGCAAAAAGCTGGGGAGGAGAGGAGTGTTTGATAGAGGCATGGCTGACAGCAGGTACCTTTGGACAAGCTCCTGAATCTGCAGGAATGGATGAAGAGGGGTAAACACTCTCCTTTCCTCACAGTGGGGCTGGGGAGGGTTTCCTGGCTGGAAAGAAGTTCCTCTTTTTATTTTTCATTTTCCTCTCATTCTCAATCAAGATGAAAGCGAGCATTTGGAGGTTTTCACTGACTGCTTACCGAGGAAATGTGAGACCCAGGGTTTGAATGATTTGAAGCAGTTTAATTAAGATATTTCCATAGATTTCATTTTAGTTTTGTTCTTTTAAATCTAAGGTTTAAACATATTTTTATGGAAATAACTGAAGTTTAGAAATATGAACTACTTTAAATTATAGTCTCTTCACACTCTTTAGTCTAAACAAGTTATGATGGGACATTCTGATGATCTTTCAAACTTCTAAAAAATGTTTTTAACTTCTTGAAAATCAGAGTTTGCCTGAGTAGTGGAAGGTCCCTTGCAGCTTTTGTGTCTTTTTCCTGTGAAAAACACAGTTTTCCAACAAACTTTAAAGGATATATCCTTACTCTGCCCACTGGAGCTGGCACATTATATATTTTCTTATAACAAGCTTTTAGTTATCATATATTACATGTTCAATATTTTAAATCATTTAGTCAATGGGTACAGCAAGGAAGGCAAAGAAAACTCAGAGGTCTGCTAAAACAAATACGGACTTGTGACCATGGTGCTTCTGTTAAACAAACCTTTAATGTCTTGCAAAGTGTTTCACATGTAAGATAAACCTTTCATATGTTCTAAATAAAATCATTAGATTCAACATTTTAAAAAATATTGCAAGATAAGGTGCATGGAGAAAGAGAGAGGGTTAAGGACAATTGACTTCCCATCCCTGCCAACAAGAAGAAGTGAAGTTAAAAAGGAGTTTTGTTTTGCTATTTATAAAATGTAGGCTTGCTACAAAATGAAATGAATGTGATAAGCATATCTACTTGCATGGTTTTTTTCAGAGAAAGAATAATTACTGTTTGTGCATGCCAATCAGTTAATTGCAAGAATGGCAAGAACAACAAAAGGCAATTTCGATATTCAGGTTAATCAAAGTAAATAAGCATATAGACAAAGTAAACTTTTGTGAAATGCATGATATTTCATGTATCTCATTTTGAAAACAGTCCTTATTGGGGAAAAAGTGCTTTCTAAATCTTAAAGTTTGTTTTAATTTAAATAAAATAGTCTCATGTTCTCCCCCTCCCAATATAACAGGCTCCAGATGTGTTTGCAATGTTTTGTACATAATACCAATGAAAGTGGCAAAAACTAGTCAGGCCCCTTTCACCCACCTAATCACAAGGTTAAATTGATTATTTTTCTTCTCTGTGTTGTGGAAGACAAAGAGAAACAGAGTCCTTCACGGGCTCAGCATCCAAAACCCAAATAAAGGGCCTGAGTACAGTGGTCTGCAGTGTCTTTGGTCCAGCAGAGGACAGGGCAGAGTATTTGCTCATCATCTGTCCTAGAGGACCAGTGG
>NW_008580664.1:26129-29314 GCF_000691845.1 Merops nubicus | reverse complement strand
CCCCTCTTTCCCTGTGTCACACACATGCCTCAGCATCTATCACCACTCTGGTGGGATGAAGTCTCATGTGGGTTTGAGGAGGCTTTTAGGAGGCAAGAAACCCTTTTGAAGGACATGATAGGCACCACTAGGTTAGGTTTCAGCACCTTGACTCAGTGATCCCAATGTTCCTACAGTGCTTGACATCTTCTGGCATCTTGCTGGGTGAGGAAGACTGTGCTGCTGCCACCAAGGCCCCCACAGATGCCCAGGTTGCAGGAGGACAAGTGAAATGGCCTCGGTCTTCCGGAGTGAGGAGATGAACCTGATGCAGCTCTTCCTGCAGGTGGAGGCTGCCTACTGCTGCGTGGCTGAGCTCGGGGAGCTGGGTCTGGTCCAATTCAGAGACGTGAGTAGTGCCCTGCCAGCACCCTGTGCCCCAGGGTGCGCTTGTCCTTCCCTCAAAGCACTTGGGAAAGGTGCACCTGCACGGTGGTCAAAAACCACATGGTGAGAGCAGCACTTCTCCAAAGCTGATCTGAAAGCCAAGACCTTACTGATGCTTGCATACCCATCTAGTGGTCTGCACACCCTCTGCACAGCTTTAGGATGATTCCACCCAAAAACAGGGGATCTCTCTATGAGATTTATTGTAAGAGTCCTGCTGTCACAGCAAGGCTGGGTGGAAATGAGCCTAGTATAAGGCCACGATGTCCTTGGCTGTGAGGAAATTCACAGTATTGCCCTGTCACTGGGAGTCCATAAGATACAGCAGTGTTGGCCGTCCACACCAAAGACGTTCATTCTCTGCTGCTGTTAAAAATGAACACAGCAGTGTGCAGTCTCCCAGTCCCAGGCTTGTTTTCCCTCCTGTTTTTAGCTGAATGCGAATGTCAACAGCTTCCAGAGAAAGTTTGTGAATGAAGTGAGAAGGTGCGAATCCTTGGAGAGGATCCTGCGTAAGTAAACCCTTGTTAAAGGCAGTGGGCTTTCTGCCAGCTGCTGGTGTGGGATTCATTTCTTTATTAAGTGCTCTCACACTGTGGAGCGGAATTAGTGGCAAAATGGTGATGGTTTCATCGGAGCCCCCAGAAATGTTTTGCATGTATCAGCTAATTACTGTTTCACCCCATATGGGCAATAAATTGTTGCCTTTGTTTTGAAAATGGTTAACTTATAGCTTATATAAAATCACAAGATAAATCTGGGGCTTGACAGGAGGCTAACCCAGATAACCTGACTCTTACACCAGTGCACCAGCTGTTGGCACACACTTCCTGTGGCCAAAGGCTTCTGCCTGGGGACAGATCCTTAAAATGGAAGCAGCAGAACCTTCTGTTCTGTGGCCAAGTATCCTGTGAGCTCTGCACTCCCCACCACCACACAGCACCCATGCCCACCATAGCCACTCTGACAGCGCTTGCCGCTGCCCCAAGCATGGGGGGTGTGCTGGCTCTTTGTGCCAGGGCTCAGGGCTATCTATCCAGGTGGGAGCGGCTACCATGACTTCAGGAGAAACAGCATCCTCATGGAGAAAGAAGGCTGGCAGGTGTCCAGCTCTTGATGGTTGTGTACACGCACTGGGATGATGGCCCTTGTATATTGCTGCCTCTTGTCACACCTCCATGTGATGCCTTGATCCTGAGAGAGGGCTTAGCAGCAGCTGGTGGGAAGGGTGATGTATCAAGATGGGATACAGGGATGACTGTATCAAGACTTCTGTGTCCTTTCCTTGCAGGTTTTCTGGAAAATGAGATGGAAGACAATGTTGAGATAGTCAAACTAGAAAAGTACCCAGACAGCCCCCTGCCTCGGGAAATGATTGATATGGAGGTATGGAGCAGACTAAGGAGAGAGTGTGAAAGGGATGTGTAGTGGGATGTCTGTGTAACGTGGTTGATTCAGCCTTCCCCTGCAAGGAAGGACCTGGTAGCTGAGGCTGGCACAGCTCACCTTGCCTGTGGAAGTGCTCCCTGAGTCACTGTCTCAGCAGTTGGGTTAAGGCTGGTCTTATTGCATGTTCCTAAAGGAGCCCAGTCTTTTTACCATCATCGCCTGTGAAACATCCCTCTGGTCCACATATTAATGGAAAGGGATCACTATCACAGAATGCCCCTATCATCCTGCAGGAGAGAATAAGAACATTTTTGGTGATTAATCAGGACAGTTGATGTTAGAACTGTTTTCACTGCATAAAAAAAACCCAGGATGCTGTCTGTCCTAGTGGGAGTATGATTGTGAGATGGTAATATTTGTGCCCAACACAAATATTTGTGCCTTGTTTTTGGATCTGCAAGGGACACTAATTATAGCCCAGCTGGAAGCTAAATTTACCAACGGGGTCATTTTTAAATGCTGTACACATAGGTGACTAGGAATAAAAGTCATGCTTTCCAAGGGCTTCAGCTTCACAAGCAACATGGTTGCCTGGTGTCTTCCTGGACTCACATCCTCATCTCATTTTTAGCCTGTAGCTAATGAACCTAAGCTAGTGACCATGTTGTAGGCTGCTTTTGTAGTCAGTAGACTGACACCCAGTACATGTCAGGTATGAGATGTATTTCAACCAGGTGAGTTAAAACTCTGATACCAGAAGAGGACAAAGCACCCAGTAGAGAATGTGACAATGGGAAAATTAGTCATTGCCATTGATGAGCATTTTCCTACAAACTCAATACTTATTGAAGTGCTCATGGAATATTTCCGTATTCTGCCTTGTAAAAAACCAACCATTTATTATTTGAAATTTGAGATCAGCTTGGCAAAGGGCCATTGGTCTGCTTCAGTTTTTCTGGCTGTGCTTGGACCCTAAACAGGCAGTACTGGAGAAACTTGAAGCTGAGCTGCTGGAAGCCAACCAGAACCAGCAAACACTGAAGCAGAACTTCCTTGAGCTGATGGAGCTCAAACATCTGCTGAAGAAAACCCAGGACTTCTTTGAGGTGAGAGGTCTCTTTGTTCTTCCAACAGACATGTGGAAGGTTCCTAAAAGTAATGGCATTTTCATTTGGTGTGTGTTGTTGTTATTGATTTTTAATGAAATCCCAGGGGTCTTTACCACAAGCCAGTAAGATATTTTTGCAAAAGCACCTCAGTCACTTTGGAGCCTGCATCACTTCATGAATCAATGGGACTCGAGAACTTGATCCCCAGATCTCTTTGAAAGTTACATTTATGCTCTTCAGTTGCTAAGATAAAGTTTTCCA